>NW_026038166.1:0-58674 GCF_023373825.1 Bactrocera dorsalis
AACATAATATAAAAGGTATTATGCGGTCGAAAAAAGAATAACGGTCTCTTAATTCCAAAGCTAACAATATGCCGAGTTGACCACATTCGCGACGAACTAGTGGCATTGAATCCATCAACAACGGTGACACTTCCATAATCATTTGAGATAAAGTGTCATTTTTCGGATCTACATGTAATGCCAAACGGCCAATCGCTTCTACAGCTGATATACGGGCTAAAGAATGTTTATGATTTAACATGCCATAAAGTGGTTTGGTTAATTTTTCAATAAATGGTTGTATTGCGATAGTGTCGGCTGTGTTCATCAACGCTACCACACAGGCACATGACTCTCTTTGCACAGCAGGATAAGCGTCCCGCAGGGCTTTCGTCAAAACGGAAATGATTTCAGTATAACATTCCTGGAGTGATCGCTTATTTCCCGTGACCGTATACTTTTGTATGAGCGTTAACAATTGTTGAATGTATAGCAAACGAATTTCCTCACTTGACTCTAAGGTCTCCTGTTGTCCCATACGCTCCACCAAGGTTGATACAATATTCATTAAATGAAAGTCATTTGGAGGCAATTTGTTTACAAATTCGGTTACCGTTTGTACTGCTTTTTCGCGCACACTTTCGAAACGATCGGAATAACATTTTAGCAAATGTAAGTAGATCTCATCGAATATATCATGCAATTGTGCATAAGATTCCTTTTCACATTGATCTTGTAGGAGAATCAAAGCTGAAAGCTTGGTTCGGCGCTCACCCGACTGGAGATTCTCGCACATTTCCTCCATGTTTAAAGACATCTTGTGTTAATAAATATTTGTCAAATATTTCTTTGGAATAAATAATCAGAAATTACTAGATTTTTAAACAAAAATATGTTGCTAGGTGACATGTTACCGCCTTCTCGAGTTTGTTTTGTTTTTGTTTTTGCAAAATATTCACATTAAAATAGTGTCATCGGTTTAAAGAGCCACTCACAATGGAATAAATATATTTACATTGTGAATACACGAATTAACTTTGCGTAATCTGGCAGCTCTGCTATAATCAGCTGATCAATTTTAAACAAATCCTTTTCCAACAACTGCAATCATATAACAACGAAAACTGATTAATAATAAACAAGGTGTGCAATGATAATAGTTGATAAATAGGCGCCATCATATATTTTAAAAAACATTAAAAAATTACATTATTTAGCACCATTCAAATTTAAAGAAGTGCAATGAGTGATTTAAGCGATAAAGTCGTTGCGGCGAAAACAGCGTTATTTGGCGCTTTGGGTGAAAACGCACATAAATATTTAGCAAACATGAAGTTGTGGTTTCGTTATAAATGGTCCAAAGAAGAATTTGACAGTGAATCAAGAAAATTTCTTACGCCCGATAAAATGCATTTACACAATCAATTTCTAATTGCTATATTAAATAAAATCGACGCATTTCAAACTCCAGAAAAGTCACCATTACTTTTCGCATCGCACAACAATAGTGGTCCTGCGGGCAGTACAACTGGCACCGCTAGTGGTGGTAGTAGCAGCAGTCGAAGCCGCAAACGCAAAAGAAGCTCAAGAGCGGTCAGTGATCGTGTTACTTTCGAACCATACGATTTTCTTGACTTCATAGTAGAAGACAATTTGGAATGTATTAAACCCACCGCCGGAACCGATGCTAATGTACAAATATTGCCCACACAACGTTATTGTGTACAGGAGCTGTTTTTGCCAGATGCGGGCTTTGTGCTGGGTCGCTTTCTTATTGGTGCTTGGGAAGTGGGTTTAACTAATGTCGAAGACAATGTGGCCGAGTATGTGGCAATGGCGGTGCAGGTGCTCTTAAAAAATCTCATATCGGCGATTATAATGAATCGTAAACATTATAAAGTAACAGGCGATGGTTCGTTTTACTATGATGTTGGTGCCCCATTAAAAGACCCTTCTCTGCGGAATACAGTTACGCGACAAAAAATTGATGATGGACCATTAGAACTTGATAAAGAAATTACTTCACCGAATTTTATGCGTCGTTCAAATGAAGATGGAGTTTTCTTATCCGCTTGTGAAGAAATGTAAGCACATATGTAAAAAAAATTTGGACAATTTAGTTACTATTTTAATATTACTTTTAGTGAGCCACAAAGACGTGAAATCATAACATTGAAGGATGCGCAGCGTGCTTTCAACGATCACAATCTTATTGCATCGCATTCCGTATATTCTATTAATATGGAGCGACTTACGCAAATGTTACACTAATTATGCAAATAATATACATATATATTGTAGTATATAACAATTTTTTCTTTTAATCATTTACGTTAAATTTTAGTTAAAAAAAAAAACTTTATCCTTAAAAACTAATCACCTTGCCTTTTACAATTTTGAAAATGTTGGTTGTTCCTTGGTTAATGCTGCTACAGCGGCATTTGCGAAATCTTCGGATTGCAAGTTTAACTTATTCGTTTGTCGCTGAAAGAGAATTAAAATTTTCGGAAATCCATTATCATAACTTTGTTTGTATATGAAATTTGTGTCTTGCTTACAATATGATCTAAACCATCCTGATTTGGTCTAGGTTTTGAATAAATTATATTCGCTTTTGTGGCCTGCACTGCAACTGGGCTTTTCTCAGCGATGATTGCTGCCAATTCCAATGCACCCTCAACACAAGCTTCCTTGGATGGGTAAACTTTGCTAACCAAACCGAAGTTATGCGCCTCGGTAGCACCAAAACGTCTACCAGTATAGGCAAGTTCCCGCGCTAATGATTCATTTCCCACGACTTTCGGTAGTCGTTGCAATGCACCTATATCTGCGGCCAAACCAATGTCAACTTCTTTAATGCTGAAAAATGCATCTTCACTACAATAACGTATATCTGCAGCAGTTATAAGGTTAACTCCCGCGCCAATGCATCCAGAATGTATAGCTGTTATAACAGGCTTCGCGCATATTTCCAAGGAAGATATGGAATCTTGATATAGTTTAATTGTGTGTTCTAGCAAAGCTGCTTTTCGTGCAACATCATCAACCGCACCTAATTCTTGACTCAACTTCATAGCATCGACTAAATCAAGTCCTGCACTAAAGTGTTTTCCTAAGCCTGATAGAACAACCACGCGACAGTCAGGGTTAGTGCTAAGGCTCTCAAAACACTTCTTAATTTCACTAAAAGCATAAATAAATTAAATAAAATCACAACCAGTCTTTACTTACATATGTACTTACACAAACAGGTCCTTGTTGAAAGCATTTAATTGTTTTGGTCGATTAAGCTCGACATGGTAAACAAATTGTTTTGGTGTAGTGATGTTTAGTGTATGATATTTCAAATTTCCATCATGTTTATGCAAAATGCTACTACTCATGTTGCGCTCTACTTTTGAGGTAACAGCAGCCCTTAAAGCTATATACATACAAATATATTTGTAAATAAAAACGACACAAAAACTGATCCTATTGTTTGGACTTTGAACCTTGTATCTGGATATACCTACCAAAAGACGAAAAATATTTATTTCCAAATGCTCTTAATGCCATGCCTTTACTGAAATTAAATTAACGGAAATTTAATTAATTTAGCAAATAATTAAATCAAAATAGCAAATCAAAGTGAGATGTATTTTATGTTATTGAGAGAAATCTATCACTTAGGTGAAGTACAGTGAAACCCCGATTATGTATCAGCCGGTTATGAACATTAAGCTTTAGTGGATCCGTTTAAATAAATGTTTAATATATATAAACATTTGTACATATAATACAACTATAACGTATATTCGTCAAACTGAATATGTAATAAATGATTTTTTAATTAATTGAAATTTAAAATACATATATAATTTTTGAAATTTTATTATTATCGTTGAATTTTCGAAAGAAGCATATTTAAAGCTTAATAATTTTTTTTGTTGAACGATTAATTTTAAAATTAAACAACTCTTGCTGGACAGCAATTTTTTGAGCAGCAGAAATTTGTTTGTAGAAATACCAGCACTGTTCATCGCGTTGCCAATTTACGAAAAATTTAAGAACGTCTGGAAGAGTTAAAATAATAAACACCATTTTTAATTTGTACTAATAGGAAAATTTTTGATAAATTGGAAACGACTTGCAATTTACAATAATTTTTAAACCACAATTTTATAATATTTACACTACTTAATGTAGTAAGTAAACTATTTTTATGTTTTGAAAACTTTGTACCACCCTCTAAGAAATGTCATCAAATAGCAGTGAAACTTTTTTCGTACGATTTTTTGGCGTGACTGTCGTCTAACTTGTGTTTTCTTTAATTATTTTTAATTTATTATTTTGGCACAAATGTTAAAAACTTGTTCAAATGGTAGTTGTCGAAGTGTATCATCAAACTAAAGCAGGCATAGTCAAGATGACAAGTTCTGCAGGCACATCCAATGTGGCTAACACAACAGCCACTATATCTGGTGGATCTGCGAATGCTGCTGGCCCAAGCGCAAGTGGTGCTGAATCCGAATTGACTGCAAAACCAGCATACCCACGGCTCTTTAATAAAATAGTACTTACGTTGGAAAACAGTCTTATACCGGAAGCAAAGCTCAATGCAACTCCATCGCATGTCGATGGCTTAGATCCAGAGACGGAGAAAGACTTGCGTATACTGGGCTGCGAGTTAATACAAACGGCAGGAATATTACTTAAATTGCCTCAAGTCGCAATGGCAACAGGACAGGTTATTTTTCAACGTTTTTTTTATTCGAAAAGTTTTGTGCGCTACAACATGGAAACTGTTGCAATGAGCTGCGTCTGCTTGGCGTCAAAAATTGAAGAAGCCCCACGCCGTATACGAGACGTTATTAATGTGTTCCATCATATTAAACAAGTGCGTGCTCAAAAGTAAGTAAATATAAGTCAGTCTAATATTTCATAATAAGTTATATATACATATATTTTTATTCCCAGAGACATAGCACCAATGATTTTAGACCAGACCTATACAAATCTGAAAACACAAGTTATAAAAGCAGAACGACGAGTTCTAAAGGAATTGGGTTTTTGTGTGCATGTGAAACATCCACATAAACTTATTGTCATGTATTTGCAAGTCATGAAGTATGAAAAACATGAGAAACTTATGCAAATGTCATGGAATTTCATGAACGACTCATTGCGCACAGATGTATTTATGCGCTATCAACCAGAAACTATTGCTTGTGCTTGCATATACTTGAGTGCACGAAAACTCGTAATCCCTTTGCCAAATAATCCACCATGGTTCGGAATATTTCGAGTAAGCGAAGATCATATCGTTGATATTTGTTACCGTATAATGGAATTATATATGCGAGCTAAGGTGAGAGTTAATAAAAAAAAAAAAACAATATGTTTATGTAAATGAGTTTCAAATCCATATCTTTACAGCCAAATGTTGAAAAACTAGACGCTGCCGTTGAGGAATTGAAGAAACGATATATGGAATCTCGTAATAAAAACAAGGAGCAAAATACACCGCCAGCAGTTACCACAGTAGATCGCAATAACGGCTCACATAATGCTTGGGGTGGATTCATACAACGGGCAATTCCATTGCCATTGCCAACAGAAAATAAATCACCTGATAAGGATTCACGTTCGCGTTCTCGAACACGATCTCGTTCTCGAGGTTCACGTTCACCCAAATTCACATCACGTTCACGCAGTCGCTCGCGATCTGCTTCTAATGATATTGGCGACTATAAAAGCCGAAACAAGAAATCGCATCGTTCTCGTAGTCGCTCACGCTCGCCACCATCAAATAAAAATAAGAAGAAGTCCAGACATTATTCACGATCCCCATCGAGCTCACCACACGGAAAACATCGCAAAAGGTAACATTTAAAAAAATCTGATATTACTTACTTTTATTATACCAAGCTTTGCTGCATGTTACAGGAAATCATCCAGAGAACATGATCGTAATGATTATTATTCCAATAAGGAGCGTATGAGCACCAGTGATAAATATCGTGAACGTGACAAGTATCAGGAGTATAAGGAGTCCAGCAAGCATCATCATGGTTACTCGAGTAAACATCACCACGGATATTCGAACCGAGGATCATCACATCGCGGTGGTCAGAAGCATCGTTCGAGCGATCATGAGCGCTCCCGCGATCGTAAGAGGTAAAAATGATCCCATATATGTATATTTCGGTTTTGTTCGCGTACATGTCAAAACAATTAATTATATAAAAAATAGTGGCGAACTTAATATATTTAATCAGATATCAATAATAAAGGAAATACCTAATTTTGAAAATGCGATGCAACTTGTTTGTTACTGGGTTTTCGAAGCTTTATTTGTTCTCTTAAAGGGTATATGATTTATAAAAAACAAAACGTCGAAAAATTAATAATCATGGCAACTCCGATGGTCAATTGTCAAAGAATAATATATCAACATATTTGTAAATATCACACGTCCTAGTTAGTATTCTACTGAAATACCTTTTTTTAGCAAAACGAAACAAATTTAGCTTAAACTTAAAGTAATCAAAGCAACGAAGTAATGTCAGAAGCTCTTGTCATTGATGGTAGTTACCTGGAAGGTGGTGGGCAGATACTGCGAAATGCACTAAGTCTGAGTTGCATTCTTCGCCGGCCTATCAAAGTTACAAACATACGTGCCAATCGTCCTAATCCAGGGCTTTCCAATCAGCATTTATTCGGTTTAAATCTTTTGCAAAACATAACCGGAGCACGCGTTAAGGGTAATCATATCAAATCGACTGAAGTGGAGTTTTATCCAGGTGACATTACCTCTGGGCGATATACTGTGGATACACGAACCGCTGCGAGTGTTGCATTAGTACTGCAAGCGGCTCTGCCTGTATTGATATTTGGAAACAGCAAGTCAGAATTGGATTTAATAGGAGGAACAAATGTGGGTATGGCACCACAGGTGGATAGTATGACAGAAGTCTTACGTCCAAATTTGGAATTATTTGGAATATCCTTTGATTTTGATTTATTCAAACGTGGCTATTATCCCCGTGGAGGAGGACATTGTAAAGTTCTAGTTCCAGCTGTACGCAGCATAAAAGCAGTGAACTTAGTTAATTTCGGTGTTGTAAGTGAAGTGTCTGGTTGGTGTTTCGTGGCAGGCAAGTTGCCATTACGTATAGCGGAAGATATGAAACAGGCTGCGGAACGAGAGTTGCAACAAATATGTCGAAATCCACCACAATTGGAAGCATACAAAGAAAGCTTAGAAGTTGCACGTGATAATGGATCTGGCGTAATTTTGAAAGCGGTTACTACAGAGGGATGTACCGTTGGATCGTCAGCGTTGGGGGAACGGCAAGTTGATGGTCGTGTTTTGGGTAAAAGTGCAGCTGATGAATTAACAAAATATTTGAAGAGCGAAATTTGTGTAGACAGTCATGTGCAGGACCAAATAATAATATTTATGGCTCTTGCTCACGGGATATCAAGAATACTCACAACACCTCTCACCCAACACACACGTACGGCCATGCATGTGGCCAATCTAATGACTGGAGTTAAGTTTGACGTTGAGGAAATCGAATCAAATAATCGAGTTATATTATCTTGCCATGGCATTGGATTTGAAAACAAACAAATGTAAATCTAATTTATTTATTTGTATTAAATTATATAAACGAGACTTAACTTATGTTTAGCTATACTAAATTCGTCTGAATATTGCCAAGAAATGGTCACCCTTGTTTCGTACAACCTTTGCGCCCTCTTCGCTGCTCTGATAAAGTTTCGGTGTAATTGGATCGGCTTTCTAAAAATTATTTATACGTCTCTCCATTTGCAAAAAGTATCAAATTTAATCTCACCTCTTCATCACTTGGTAATCTCTCGTATAGAGGATGTTGCTCCATATGAAGTACTATCCATTTATGAAGATCTTCTACATCAGTCATTGTATAAACAAGTCCACCTTTTCGTAATACATATGCGTATTCCGAGAGAAGAGCTTGATTTATTATACGCCACTTATGCTTGGCGCGCTTAAAATGTGGGTCAGGGTAAAGGAAAAACATTTTGTCTAATTGTGCCTTGCGGAAATAATTTGGTAGATACTTCATGGCATTTGTGCGTAAGCAAGCAATATTGTTATATTTTCCTGGATGCAAAGTGCGTAGCGCTTTTATACGATCCATGACATAATCTGACACCTTCACACGAATTTCGAGCCCGATTGCAAAGCGGTCGGGAAACATTTCACCAAGAGTAACAAGAAAGCCGCCATATCCGCACCCAATATCAGCGAATTCGACACATTGGTCAGATGTTATATTTGGATACATCTCCTGCCAATCGACATCATCCGGGTGAGCCGGGCTACGATAATATAATGAAGGTGATTAAATATAATAATTATTTAATTAAATATATTTCTGTACAGTGTACTTACTAGTCGAAGCAATGATCAGCAATTGGATTTGAGTGCGCCCTTTGACGGTAATATCGCTTTTGTGGCAGTGATATACTGCCTGTTTCCTGAACCATTTTTCGTTTGTTTTAATACTTTTTGCAAATCATAAACCAAATAGCCGTCCTGCAAGAAGCACTTCACAAACAAAAAGATATGCACGTTTCAACGGCGACCGTGTTTTATGTCACTTTTTGACATTTCTTATTGCCGTAATGTAAACAAAAACACGTGTGGAGTAAAGGAGAGCTGTTCTCTATTTAACTTTTAAAATTGAAAAGAATCTTAAAATTTAAGAATAACAAAGTTACGAAGTTTATGAAGTTTTATTGCATTTTAAATGGCAGAACTTGTAGAAGTGCTTTTCACCAGTGACTCAAACGAATCACAAGCGTCTATTACAGCATGGGACTACAAAACGGGGACTAACTTGATGGTGTACAAAGCAGGTGGTGTGATACAACCACGCGCTATATCCTTACTGGATCGCCATTATATCTTAGCAGCTAATAGTACTAAACCTCTTCTCCATGTTTGGCCAATTAACTCACAACAACAGATTACTTCTGTGCGTTTCGTGCTACCTGGTCGCGCTAATTCCATGGCACTTTCACCCGATAAGCTTTATCTTGTTGCTGCAATACAAGAGAATATTTATATTTGGCATTTACGGTCTGGCAAAATGCTAAACACAATTTCAAAACATTTCCAGCCCATTAACTGCATTCGTTTCGATGAAGATTCACATTTTGCTTCAGCTGGTCAAGATGGAAGTGTAATGTTATGGAATCTGACAACTGTGTGTGCGCGGGACGATGACAATCAAACACCAGTGTACACCTTCACCGATCACGGACTGCCAGTAACAGATGTTCATATAGGTTTTGGTGGTATACGAGCGCATATGATAACCGTGTCACTGGATCGCACCTGCAAAATTTATGATTTGTTAATTGGGGCTTTGCTTTTAAATGTGGTATTTGCAGAATCATTACACAGCGTTACAACAAATACTATGGAAACCGCTGTATACGTTGGCACAGGGGACGGTAATATTTACCAATTTAATACTGACGCTGCGGCCGGAAACAAGGTAAGACAAAATTTTTAACTGAATAGTACAATATTTATCAATTTATTTTCCAATAGGAATTACATGTTGAAAAAGAGCACTCTAATCTTTTTAAAGGACATAAAGAGGGCACCGCAGTTACTTGTTTGGCTTTATCATTTGATGGTAAAACTCTGGTGTCTGGTGGTCAAGACGAACAAGTATGCATTTGGGACGTTACAAGTAAACAGTTGATAAAGCGTATGCAGCATAAAGGACCTGTAACAAATGTAAAGCTTCGTCTTTCTAACCCAGATATATTTAAACCAGAAAATAAACCACCGAAGAAATTTAGTGGCAATCTGCGGCGCATGCTAGATCCTCCTGAGGCTGATGAAGAAGAGTGCATAGAGGTTTTAATCACTGAAGAAAATGCTGATACCAATTATGAATATTGGGATACACTAGAATATCCTACCGAATATCTAGAAGAGCCGTCCACGTCCACAGCAACAACCAATAAAACCCCTACTGCCACAGCGACAGATGAAGAAGCGGCGAAAGAGATTGAGCGATTAAGGGCTGAAGTACAACATTTAAAACTTGTTAACAAACAATTATTCGAAGTCTCCGCGAAACAATTATTGGAAACAAAAAAATAACTTTAGTTTGTACTACTCTTATAATTGTTGTCAACACGAATAAATTTAAGATATATAAAACAAAAGCAAGCAAATGTAAACGACAATTTCACGGCCTCTAATACTTTTGTGTGCACCTCCCATTGCGATGTGCCCATTTAGCGCATCTTAATCACCAACATTGGTATTTTCATCAGCATCGTCGTTTTCTGTTTTGCTACTGATATTTGTAGCTGCCAAAGCCGCAATTGTTTCTTTTTCCTTGTCCTGTGCTATTTGTTGACGTATTTCACGATTGGAGTCCAGCAGCACTCTTAACTGTGCAATAATATCGTCGGTGCGCTGTTCAAAAAAATCAAGTGCACGAGTTAGTTCGTCGAGGCTCTCGTTCACATCCTCAACCTCTGGAAAGTGAATATTAAGAAAAAACGTTTATTTACATTTCACTTGATAAATTTCCGCTCTTACCTTGCAGATCAGATTCGTCTGCTTTTGAAGCGGAGTTGGCGTCCACGGGATCGTCAATGTTTTTAGGAGTCATTTCGTATGCTTTGTTGCTGCTTTGGTCAGCTGACTTTTCCATTCCTTTTCAAAAAATTTGTCTACTTTGTTTTGCACCAGTCAGCTTTGTTGACGTTTATTTTTTTCCTTTTTCACCATTGAATATGTCACTTCGGTGGGTACATTCAAGCAAAGGCTTAATAATTAATTCCGGAGTAATATTGATTTAAAAGTTGTAATTTGGTGCTCATTATATTTTTTTGATGTTTTTATCTGAATAAAAATATTATATTAATTTTTCTTGTCGTTTAGAAGTAGAATAAGAATTTCAGTACGTATGTGACTTAAAAAAATACAGTGCCCCGCGATTGTGCACTTATTCCTCGTATCTGGCATCGCTTTGCGGTTATTTGTGCAACCTTGTGCAACGTTTATTTACAAACAGCTGTTGTGTGAATTTAGTGCATAATTTTATTTTGTCGGCATTTTATTTAAAGAAATAAATTAAGAGAAATATCAGGTACGTAAGAATAATAGACGCAATACTTATTTTTTGGAAATCCCTCGAACCTTAGCGTTTTTGATATGTACTTACATAGTGCATTAAAGCAGTTCTATACTGCGCATTGTTCATAACATAGTTGAATCTACTTGACTCTTGAGTGGGTTTCCAACTAGGATTCCTTAGGCTATCTTTTGCACTAGCACTTAGTAAGAGAAGTGAATTTAATATAAGCCTACTGATCAACATTTTATATGCCAACGACATTGTCTAATAAATTGTAAAAACGAAAATATAATATCTGCTTTAAACTAAGTATTTCTACAACCACTCTCTGCAGGAATATACCTACATTTGATATTATAATTCTCAACATGAATGCTATGACAAATGTGAAGAATGTTCTTAAGCTCAGTGCAACTGACTTAAAAGGTGGCAAGAAATCATGGCACGATATGTATAAGGATTCAGCATGGATATTTGTTGGTGGTTTACCTTACACCTTAACAGAAGGCGATATAATCTGTGTTTTTTCACAGTATGGCGAAATTGTTAATATTAACTTGATAAGGGATAAAAGTAGTGGAAAGTCAAAAGGTTTTTGCTTCATCTGTTACGAAGACCAACGTTCCACTATCTTGGCAGTTGATAATTTAAATGGTATTAAACTACTTGGGCGTACAATACGCGTGGATCACGTCGCCGATTATAAACCACCAAAGGAGAATGAGAAAATGGACGAGGAGACACTTAGATTGTATATAGAGGGTTGCGCACCAAAAGCAGTGGTGCAGAAAAAAGAACGACCATAATAATAAATGTAACAGTTAAGCAAATTTAGTTATTTATAATGAATATTTTTATAAGTTTTAGGGTTGCACATTGCTAATTTACTTACCTCCTTTTTTTTTATAGATTTACTGTCCAAATGGCAAAAAAATAATCAAATCTTAATTGAAAGTTTATAATTTTTTTTAATTTAAATTCATGTTTTATTTTATTTTATAAAAATGCTTACTTCCAATTATAAATTAGACATTTTCAGACTTCCTTGAAGTAAAATTTTGTTACATTAATTAAACAAAAAAATGGTTTATCACAACGTTTCTAGAAATAAATGATTCTAACGTGCCATTACTGGGCAGACGAATAATATAGTAGTATTAATTATACTTTTTACACAAAATATTTGGAGAAAAATTTTATATTTATGTATGTAAGTATATATGTAAGTTGGTTAGCGATAGTCGTATTAAAAATAAACAGCGAACTTTTTTACAAATCTATTATTTCCATTAAAACCGAAGTAGTTAAGTGTAAAGCGGAGAGATCTGTCCAAAATATAAAATATGCCTATCTATGGATTTTACGGTGTTTTTTAATTCCTGTAAAAAGAAAGAACAGACTTAGTATGATTTGTTGTAATTGTAATTACCATTGAAAATCACGCCACATACTTGCATTACAATGTCTACCGTAAAAGCCACGATCACATTTACATGTTTTCTTCGCCGTACAGACACCGTGCTTGCAAGGACGCCTACAAGTTGAGCGTTGTATGCGCTCGATTTCGCAATGGTTGCCCAGCAAACCGCTTGGACAGCGACAAATATTGGGGCCTATGCAGCGACCGCCATTTTTACAAGGAATCACACATTTGGCTAGACAATTTGAAAAATAACACATACACATATAATTAAAAGTAATAGAAAGTTTGTGTGTGTATACTTACAAAATTCGCAGTGCAACCCATAGTAACCTTTTGAACATTGGCATTTATCCTTTTGTATGCATTTGCCACCATTCAAGCATTTTTCAGAGCAGATGCCTAAATATAACAACGGTTTGGTAATAATGAATGCGGCTGAATTACACACATATTTGCAAAAATTAAACTTTAATAACTAATATGTAGTTGGCAGATATAAAAAATCAAGGTTGATGCCGTAATATAAAAAAAAAACGTATAATTGAAGTCTTCATGCTTAACATGCATAATTAGAAAATTTTTAAGCCTTAACTGTTAGAGAATATACAGAACAGATCATAATTTTAATTGTTTGCCAGACAGTCGGGTCCATTTACCCGGAACGGATCCGTATTTATGTATATAACCGTTTAGGAATTGCTAACAGAAATGAAATGATAATGCTAATAAACAACTATTTTTAAAAGGTTTAAACATAAAAATAATAATAATCACACTCATAGAAGTTTGAATTCTACTTTTCCGTTGCTTTCACTTTGCATAGTATCTTTTAGGCGCGTTATTACACCAATAACGGTTTCCTATATGACATTTCATACATTCAACGAATTTTACTATAATTAAAAATGTTTGCGTGATAATCATTATTTTTTTTTGGTTTTGTTTTTATTTCTTTTTTCCTTTCTCATTCACTCAGTATTTAAGCATGTTGCGCCTCTCGAATATATCAAACAACAGTTGGCGCCTCATACAATGCCGACCGATACTGCAACAGTCTAAACAAAATGTGGCGACAGAGCATGGAAGCCAACAAATGCCTGAAACCACCACGACCCTACGAAAGCGGCCTACTCAACTAACAGATGAGATCATACGTGTTGATCATGCTGGTGAATTGGGCGCCGATCGTATTTATGCCGGACAAATGGCGGTTTTGGGCAATGGGCCGATGGGTAAGACTATTGCGCACATGTGGGAACAGGAGAAAGAGCATCGTAGAAAATTCGAAAAACTCATACAAGAGCACAGAGTGCGACCCACCGTTATGGTGCCGATATGGAATGTAGCCGGGTTCATGTTGGGAGCGGGTAAGCGGTGCATAGAAAATAACTGAATTGCTACTATTTGCAATTACAAATAATTTTAAAGAGTTTCGTTGCCTTAGGTACTGCATTGCTGGGTGAGAAAGCTGCCATGGCATGTACCGTTGCTGTGGAAACCGTCATCGTGGAGCATTACAATGAACAATTGCGACAAATTATGGCGTCCCCCAAACCGGATAAGGTGATTGAATGCATTTTGGCAACAAAAATTTGTGTATATTCTATTTTTACTACGCACTTTCAGGAACTCTTGGATACAATAACAAAGTTCCGTGATGAGGAACAAGAGCACCATGATACGGGTATTGACTGCGGCGCTGAACAGGCACCTTTTTATAAAGCAATTACGGAAGTTATTAAAATCGGCTGTAAGACAGCTATCGCTATTTCGAAACGTATTTAAAATAATAGAATAAAATGTAGTATTTGTTTTCTACATATTTATATGTAAATATTTGTATTGTCTAAAAGCAGTTTTTAAATAAAATTATTATTACGTATGAATATAAGCGCACTTACCTCCTTCGCAGTATGTACCCTGATAGCCGTCGGGACAGGTGCAAACCGATGGTGCTGTGCAATTACCGCCATTTAAACATTGTGGAAAACAAAATGCCGTTTGACAATATTGACCCGTATAGCCGGCTTTGCATTGGCAAATTTTATTATGATTACAAAAACCATTATCACCACATTTCAAATTACACTCCGGGTCCGGACCTTAAATTATTTAATTCAAACGTAAAAACACATAAAAAAAATCAAAATAAATATTACTACTTAAATGTACGTCTGTGCTTTTGTATAAATGTAGGCTTACTAAAAGCATTGGCAAATAAGCAACAACAGTAATATTGGATATATGGAAAATATGCATAAACAAAAGCGGTTTAGCGCCGCATTTAGACGACTCAAGCATTCTACAAATCTCAACAAGCAGTGCTTAATGTATATTTATATATATGTATGTATGTATGTATAGTATGTGTGATAACTTTAGGCATTCGTTTATATTTAGTAATTAATAAGCGTAGCGTTAAATAGTGGGGGTAATGCAATAAAAACGCCAGCCAGTAATGTGTTTGTGTTTTAACCGCAGTGGGAATGTGAGTTACTACTTTTCCGACATTTAGCAATATAATACAAAACTATATTGTACGAGAGATTAACATTTATGCGCACTCATACTTCTAATTATAAACTTTTACTCTCGGAACAGTTGAATAAATGTTTTGTTAACGTTTATAAATATTTTAAACTTTCTAATAGGTATACTCTACCTACAACATCAATACCATCAGACTTTGATGGAGAGTGGGGAGAAATTGGGTATGATTTTTTACGGGCTCGAAGTTCTCATGATGACCTGGTGCTCTGCAACGATTTTTGGTGAATGTTTTGGGTGTGAAACGTTTCAATGATAGACTCTTGCAAAAACGAGGTCCAGCAAAGGTCACAATAGTGATGCTTAGCAACATACATAAGGACTCTACATTTATAACTATACTTGGGTTTATGAATATGACGTTGAAACTGTCTAATAATCTAGCGAATGACGCCCCAAATAAGAGCTGTAACCGAAAACCCCAAATTCGCTGTATGCGCTCGATTTCGCATTCTCCAATGATATCAATATCATCGGCGTACACCAGCAGTTGTACACTGTTATAGAAAATTGTATCGCCTTGTCTGAAACCTCGTTTGCTATGAAACGGCTCGGAGAGGTCCTTCGCGATCCTGACGGAGCTTTTGGTTTTGCTTAACGTCAGTTAACACAGTCATATTCGTTTTGCGGGGATACCAAATTAGTTAGTTCTGCTTTCTTCAGATTGGATAAGGATGCGAAGCAAATGGGTTGTCGCACTCGCGATTTGGCTTCCATGTTATTTTCGACAGTTATAACTTCCAAGTCGTAAATAATTTCTTGGAACCAGTATTAACATCAACAACAATGTCAGCTTTGAAATCCAACGCAGAATAACTTTTGCCAACAGTTGCTACTTCGGATTGAGAAGTCTCCTAAATGCTTTTGGTCCACGAGAATATTTAATGTTCGGATCCTTACGAGCAAAACTTTTCCTTAAATTTTTGTTTCAAAAAGGACAAGTTCCTAAAATTGCTTAGTTTTTTTGATGGTTCTAGACTGACCTAACTCCGTAAAATTGATAATTAAGCCGAAATGGGAAAAAGTTGACACTAAGTAAAAGTATATACAAAGTTATGGACTACCTTTCGAGTTAAAAAACAATGTCTAGTAATTTCAGCATTCCCACTGAGGTTATTGGAAAAATAAATTTCGAAAGAAGTATGTATATTAGAAGCCAATGTTTTTTATAGTTTGTATGTATGTATTTTTGTAAAGGAAGCATTTCTTTTTATACACTACCTTGCGAAGATGTTAGTGTAGAGATGGAAGCGTTACCTCTGTGTGCGCATTCCTTTTTGAAATTCAAACGTATCGGCGTGCCAGGCAACAGCTTCTCTCGACGATTCTGTATGGACAAACCGATTGTGAACATAGCCGTCCCTGAATTATTGTGGACGCACGGCATGAAAATACTAAAATCTGCAAGTAAAAAAAATATATAGATTGATTGTAGTGTATTGTAAATGTTATATTGAAAAATATTCGTTTTTTACCACTACAACATTTAATTTTTCGAAAATATTTTACTTGCAACTGAAATCGGTTCAATTGACTAGAATATGAGTGAAGATTTTCAAGAAGTTAGATACAATAGTGAATCGGCTACGATGGGGCTGACGTGGAACGTCTAGGGAACTTGCTCTTTATACTAGTATATATCCATAGTACACCTTTTAAGCGGCACACCACAGATAGTTTCGGTTTTCAGAGCAAAAATTTTTCCTAAAAACCAGATCGATTGACTTAAAATAGCCAGATTTACTCTTTTATATATATATTTGTCAGGTATCGATTTTTTATAATAATTTCTAGTTTTGAAGTTGATTTGAAGGTAAATTTTTTCACAAAAACAAAAACGACTTTTTTGGATAGCGCTATTTTGTCAAAATTCTGACTATACCTTCGATCATTATCCGTAATCAACTAAATTAGTAAACGATTTTTTGGTTTCTGGATTTGAGATAATTTAAGCAGAAAAATCTTCCTCACCGCTAGACAACTATATGCAGAGGTTCACCTGGAGTTCGGCTATGGGATCAAATGAATCCAAAAGTTTTGAATATTTCAGTTAAAAAGCGAACTGAATTGAATTGAACCGATTTTTTATTGTCTTATTACACACCTCTAGAATATTGTCCTAAATTTTCAAGTTGATCCGAGTAATAGTATCGGAGATACAACCTGGAGAACTTGTGCGCTCGAGGCTAGCTAGGCTAAGTGCGCCCTCTTTAAACACGTTTTTCACGAAACTGTGTTTTTGAGGCGGTTGGCAAGATTTCTCGAGAACTACTCAATCGATCTTCATGAAATTTTACACAGGTCTTTGAGATACAATTTTAAAAAAATTGGACAAGGATTTTTTTCGAAAATTTTTCGCGAAGTTTTAATTTTTTGTAAAAATCCAATCCAATTTTCAGTTTTTTTTACTTCGTCCAAGTTCTAAGTTAAGGTTTTAACTAAAACACGTATTTTTTCACTTTGGATGATCCTGTAAGGAGTTATCCTGCCAACGCGGGCACATCTTTTTTCCGCGGCGTTACCGGAAATGGCGTCGGAATGGCCGAGTTTAAAATATTTTTTTCAAAAATTTTCAGATTTTCTTTGTTAATAGTGTATCTTTGTAACAATAAAAAATTCGAATAAAATATTTAATTTTTTATATCAGAAAAGAATTGCTGAAAAAAAAAACATTTTTTGACCCGAGGAAAACTATGTAACCCCTCAATACGTATGTACATTTTGATCTAAAAGAATTAAATTGATTTTAGTTAATATACTATATGAAATACCGATTACCTTTCTCTTCCGCCGGTATGCGTCCTTTCTTCGCAATTGATAGCTTGGGATCCTTCAAAACATTATGATCTAGCGAGATCAAACGATCGAAGTGATAGAAATATTTTCTGCTGCCCGATTTCCACGTGAAATTCACGTAGTTCACTTCGGCGGGTATAATCAAGAATTTGTAGACATTGATTTCAGGTAAATTAAACACATGACCATTCTCAATGGCATAGATGCGACCGTGCGAACCAAATCCTTGTGGAAAGAAAAGTGCTTTAATCTTGAAAATCAGATCGGTTTTTTTTATGGAAACAAATACACGTTTGGGGGAGTCCCTGCCATACTGCGCCTGTGGAGCGTGGCGGAGATTCCCCCTTAGCAATACATTACCACTTAGCATATTCAGCTGCTGTTCATTGATCCACAATGACAGCTTATTGTCATGCTGACGATGCTTTTTGCGATGCGTCTGTTGGTGTCCATTCCCCAGATTGCCGCCGGCGCCACCACCACCACCACCACCACCCTCATCTTCTGAACTCCTTAGCTCATGATCGGCATCGTTGGCGTGCGATTGTTGCCTTTTGCATTCGATCAAACTGTTCCAGCAAAATAGCAGCATCAGCGATATTAGATAGAACCACTTGATTGCTGACATCTGTGTATGGTGAAACATTTTTCTCTGCAATGACATTAATACTATATATGATGAGTGAGCAACTTTGAATCTTATACTATACTCGATTAAGTGCGAATACCTAACGTATAAATGTTTGTATGTAAGTAGGCAGTGCTACAATGTTGCTGTGTGCATTATGCATACTGGGGCAATAGAAAAAACTATGTGCTATAAATGGCGAAACGACTGTTGCAGTCAATAACTGTTATTGTCAAGTGCTGTTATAAATATATGAAGTGGTTTTCTTGCGAAAAACTACTTTATCTTGTGGCTGTAATGACTTTTTTAGGATCTTTTCGCGGAATTATTCGTTACTGGTATCCCGGAATGTCGGCTATAAAATGCTTAAGGACAGATTAGAAGTTTGATTAGTGCAAGCTGCAAAATGGACATTATACGTAATGATAAGTAAGAGCTTTATAATAGGTTCAACTTTGCTCTATATGGTAGCATATAATTTTAATCTTCAGAGTTGCTAAGTAAGATTACAATAAAACAAAAATATATGTCTATAATAAAAATATATTTAACAAGTAAATACTTTTCTTGGAAATTTATAATTTTTTGTAGGAATTACGTCAACTTATATAATATAGACTTTTAAATCTGCTATAGGTTGGCTGACCTTCACATCCCATCTTTTATGTGCGCCTTGATGCCATAGATCAAATATTTTTAGCAATCTCTGAATGTCTGATCTCTGCCTCATAACTCACTTGAAGAAAAAATTTCCCCTATTTTGCCTCTTTATGTTTCCTTCTTTTTTATACTCTGTACAGGGTTTGTCCTGCAGTTGTAATACTCAGAAGAAAACGTCGGATACCCTATAAAGTGTATATGTATATATACATAAATGATCAGATTTGTCAATTTAGCCATGACCGTCTGTCTGCCTGTCCTTTTGTCCGTCTGTCTATTTAATTGACATGGATTATTATCCAAGGCAACGCTACAATCTCCGATCAAATTGTGATTAGAAAGAACTAGCAAAGCGCTCTCGGGTGACCCAAGTAGAAGAACTTTTCTCAATAGACTTTTTTTTGACAGCTCACGTGTGAGTCGTGTCAAGTTGTCATGTTATTTTTGTTCATCCATTCCATCTTGAGACCGATCATTCATTACTGGATATTATTCGACGGAATAAACCACGTCCAGCACGCTGTGAAGAAAATATAGCAACCATGCAACTGAGAATGGAGTCAATTCGACGTCGTTCGCAGCAACTCGCACTGACATATGGACCGATTTGGCGCATTTTACGTCGTGATTGTGCAATAACTGAATGCGGCCCATTTCTGGCTCAGTAGGTATGTAAACAAGCAAAATTGCCACTTTTGGAACGAAGATCAACCTGAAGAAATTCACGAGCTGCCTTTTTCAAGTCATGATAACCAACTATTTGATGACTGAAATTGAAGCTCGCGATCTCGGTGACATTTGGTATCAACAAGACGGCGTCACATCCCCCACACACCATTAGTTTTATTGAAATAATACTTCGTTGAGCAGATACTTTCACGTTTTTGGCCGGTCGATTGGCCACCAAGATCGTGTGATATCACACCATTCGCCTTTTTTCTCTAGGGATAAGAAGTCTTAAGTCTATGCGGACAATGGCGCTTCGATTCAGGCCTTAGAGCAAAACATCACGTGTGTCATTCGCAAGTTATCAGTGGAAATGCTCGAACGAATTACCGAAAATTGGACTCAACGACTAAATCATCTGAGACTTGCCCGCGGCCAACATTTGAAAGATATAATTTTCAAAAAGTAAATGCCAAAGAATGATCTTACAAAAGATAAGAAACATTCCTCATTAAATTTGAAAAAGAAAAAAGTAGGGAACTTCGAAATTTGTCGCCCCTTAGTTACTATAAGAAATGCATCTGTGAACGGTATTATAGCTTTGACGTAGCCGAAGTTAAGGGCTTTGTTTCAATGTGGCTATAACCGACTTAGTTAGTTTGTCCTAGCTCCTCATAGACATGATGGATTTGAATAATCTTTATTTCAGGCACCTACCCTGCTATGTTCACCGACAATAACACGAAACGATACACTGAACTTTAACTTGAACAGATATTTTTGGTCTGTAGAATGGAAACCCTTTAGTGGGTGGCAAGAGACAATCCATATGCTAGACTATACAAATAGTCTGCAAAGATTGTGGACATCCATATAAGGTCGAAGGCGCTGAAAATCGCACACCTACACGTCAGTCAGCACGCGTATAGAGCAGGCAGATCCACTAACACTGCTTTGTACCAACTCAAGGCCGAGCTCTAGAATTTGCTGGATAATGGCGAGTCTGGGATATGCGCCTTTCTTGACATCGACGGTGCTTTTGATAATGCGTCCCACGAAAGTGTGATCCAGTATGCAGATGGATAGGAGCTTTACTGCGTACTAGGATAACTGAAAGATTTGTGGGCGAGAGTAAGATTCGTCTTGGTACTACGAGGGGCTGCCCACAGGGTGGTGTTCTGCTATGAATCCTAGTAGTATATGAGCTCCTTAAGTTGCTCCCTAGCAATGGGATTCGTTCCCTGGGGTACGCTGATGACATTTTCATAACGGCGTGAAGCAAATTTGAGAATACTCACTGCGACATAACTCAAAGGAGCTTAAGTCTAGCAAAGCGATGGTGCAATACGGTAGGGTTAAATATCTACCCGTCAAAACAAAAAACGCTTTCCCTTTTACTAAGCTGAGATTTTTTCCTGGCTTGTGACCCTAACACTTGGTGGTAGGAAGTTAGAAGTGTCTAAAGTGATAAAATTTCTTGGCCACACATTAGACTCAACCTTACGGTGGAGTAGGTTTGTGAATTTAACACTTTCCAAAGCCACCAAGGCACTCATGATATGCATACGCCTAGCCGGCAGATCCCAGGGCTGCAAGCCAGGTATCATAAAAAAGCTGTATACCATGATCGTAAGGCTTATTGTCACTTATGGAGCGGTCCTCGGTAGGCCTTCAACTATCGAAGGTGCAAAGGCTCGCCTGTGTCTGCGCTTCAGAAGCAATGCGCACTTCCCCCACCGCAGCACTTGAAGTTAAGGTCTTTGTTTAAATGTCATGAAGTCATGCTGGAGCTCACATCGTTGCATCTAGTGATCAAACAGGTAGCAAACCATACCATCTTGCTAATGGCAGCAGACGGTTTCGTCAAAGGAAGATAATGTCGTCTAAACGAATGAAGGTCCCCCTGGGACTTCTTCCAGGGGACGGCGTTACGAAGAGGATTAACTTTAGAAAGACTTTGGAAAGAGAGTGGAACGACTCCACACTCCACATACTGAGGGCACCACTATTCAGTGTCACACTGACGGCTTAAAAATATCGGAAGGCATTGGCATTGCGCGACCGCATACCAAACGTCTTTGAAGCAGAATTGGTTGTGGTTTAAGACGCGGTGTTGACCCAAGCAAAGTAAAATCAATAAGCTTTAATATTTCGATTTGAAATACGAGAAGAAAGATTTATTTCTGGAAAATTTGGATTCTTTTATAGTTATAAGAACGCTATATTTTGAGAATTTTACCCTAGAAGGGATGAGTGATACTTAAATATTGAGTAACGAAGTGAGTGACATCAAAATCCAGACAAGCGCATCAATGCCTTGAATGACAGAAAAACTAGTTTGAATACCAAAAATTTCTTACCCAATAGTAAGCGAATATTAGAATGAAAGTAACTGAACATTTCAAAATATCGAAAGTGGATTTGTTCAACGAGTATACCTAAATTTATGAACTATAGTGAAAATTTATAAAAGTTTTCCGTGTACGTTTTGAGCATAAATAAACCAAAAATCTAGACCAATTCATTCGATAATCGGAGCTAAGCCAAGTAAGCAAACAAATAATAACAACAAAAATAACCCATTAATTCTCAAGCGAGTTGAAAAGCAACGAGCATTCATGCTCGCAGCGATCTTCGAAGTGTAATAAAGAAGTCTACGCTGCTTAAGGCGTTTGCTGGACTTTTTGAATGAAAGAAACCAACAGAGGCAAGTCTGGGAACGGCAAGCAATTAAAATTAATTATGCTTGTGTAGTGAAGTTGGGTTGGACGTGATTATTATTTTGTAGAATCGTGAAGATCACAATGCTCATTGATGGGCATGGGTGTTGACAAGCGACTAATTTACTTTTTAATAGCCAAGTGTAATTAAGAAGTAATTAAAATGAAGTTATCGCCGGAAGTAAGTGCATACTTAATTTGTAAGTGTGCTACTCGTAGGATCTATGGAATTCAATATGACGAGAATGCATATTAAAGCATATATGTATGTGTGTTGGATAATGTGAGAGCACTTTTCATGAAGTGGTTTGATTCGCATTTCCAGAAATGTAAATGATTTTAAGGACAAAACCGGCGATTTTTTAACTTAATATTTATATAATATTCTAGACTAACTTGGCTGAGAGTATGAAAAAAAAGAGCTCTTCTCCAGGCTTTATTTAATATGAATAGACTGTAAAAAAAAGTTTGTATCATCTGATCAAATTTGAACCGGACTGACAAAAACTATATTTTTAAGTATTTTAATACAAATATCGATTATTGTCTAAATAATGTGCTGAGCGAATACAAGCACGTGAACTAAGTCTAATTTACTGGGAAGGCTTTTACTGTCTTTAGGAAATTTTGTTTTTCTGGAATCATTTTTGTAGCGACATTCACAATATTGGACAGGTTAGTTGTTGTATTTATAAACCCACGTCTCGTAGCAAGTAATTAAACGTTTAATTATTATATGGGGTGCAAACCGACGTTAGAGCAGAGGTACGCGATTAAATTCTCTGTGAAACTCTGTAAACAGCGACAGAGACTTTTGATATGATCAAGCAGGCTTAACCAGATGTTGCTTTAGCAAGAAGTGGTGTGTTTCGGTGGCACCAGGGCCGTTTTGTCGGGCCGGGAAGAGGTCACTGATGAAGACCGGAAGAATGAGCAAATCCAAAGTGAAAACGATGCTCATTGTTTTTTTGTAACATCAAAGGCATCGTCCACAATGAATTTGTTCCTTCTGGACAAACCGTCAGCACTAAGTTTTACGTGGGAGTCCTCAAGAGACTCAAACGAAGGATCAATCGGGTTCGACAAGATATCGCAGCCGATTGGAAGTTGCACCACGTCAACGCTCCGGCTTACACCGCCTTTCTTGTGAAGGCCGCCAAGGCCGACATCCCAACGCTTCCGTAGACACCCTACAAGCCAGATGTGCCCTCCAGGGACTTTTTTTGGTTCCTTGCCTGAAAGGACCGATGAAAGGCAACCATTTTGAGACGACAAAGGGGATCCAAGCAGCATGCACCTTGGCCCTCAAGGCTATTCCAGAGAATGCCTTCCGTGCCGCCTTCAATGCTTGGAAAGCGCGCTGGCAGCGCTGCATCGACGCAGAAGGAGCCTATTTTGAAAGTTTTTAAAGAATTGTAACGACTGGTTCAATCATTTTTTTTAATCGACTCAGTTATATTATATTACTTTCCGGACAAAGACAAACACAGTTGTACCAACCTACGAATAATTATTTGATCGATTTGGTTTGCGTAGTTCATATGAACCAGTGTCCAAAATTGACATTTCAGTACAAAATAGCGATTCTGGTGCGAATTTTTGGAATCACCTTTTTCAAGTGGATCTCGACTGGCGAGGAACTCATGCTATATACAAAACACTGGTCTAACCCCATTGGACTCAGTAAACAGGGAAATTGTTAAAAAATCATGGAGAGTAGGACTTCAGTTTTTAAAACTGTGGTTGCTCAGTTCAAAATTAGATACGAACGGTTGCTTCGAGAACGATTTAAAACTTGTTTGAGACTGATTGCAATATTGATTCATTCCTTTGGTACATGCTACCAACTGACAAAATGGATCTCAAGTTATAGACCTTCCTTCCACCATCCTTCTATATACAAATGAATACACTTTGAATTAACGAAAACGTTAGATTTCCACTCAAAGTAAACAATTTCAAGTTATTAAATTCGAGGTCCAATATTAAAAATAACTTGTAGCAGACTAATTGTATATGCCTCGATCACAGTTCAATAATAGATGAGATCGGTATTACTTCACAGCTTCGCAATTTGATTTCTTTAAGTGCTTTTGATCAAAAAACATCAAATACTTATATTTATACACGTTAGATTAAGTTAAAAAAAAAACACACACACACAAATTTTTATTACACATGTAATCATAATGCCCGGTAAGTAATCAGCTACCCGAACCGGCACATTCAATATTCCATTAATTATCACTTAACCACTCCGACATCAACACCTGTAGGCGGCACAAATGCAACCAGCGCGCTCGCACCACAATATAACAGATGCACAATATCTGCTCAACGTAAACGGCAACGACACAATCATCGGACACTAACTTCCAGCAAACAATTTGTTACCTCTTTACGATTATTGCCTTTCTCACACCTTATTACTAAGTGAGCCAGCTCACTGCTCCATTTGCCTGACGCTTGACTGCTGTGCAATGCGGACAGACGATTGACGACGTTGACGATACGACCAAGACGACCAAGACGACCAAGCCGAACAAACCGACGATGACGACAACGACAACGGCAACCAGTGGACCTGCACTTTTAACAATACAAGTGGCAAGAGAGCCACTGCAACAACAGCAATGTATTAGCGCATAAAAGAAGAAAACAAAAGTCCAAAGTTACAACAGCAGGACAGAAAATGGCAACAACGTCGTCAACAAAAAGGCTCAACGAGCAAATTGAGGCAACGCTTAAATGGACAAACACCTCAATAAACAGCAAGGCGTCGAACAGCGGGCAGTTCGAACCGAAACAACAACATATTGAGGAACTAAAAAAAACAAAATATAGCAACAAAAAATGCAGCAAAAAAGTGTTTCATACGCATCTGGTATATGGTATATGTGTATATGTGTATATGTATGTGTAAGTGAGAATTTTATAAAGTATAAAAAGGCGAACGGACGTCTCGGTAGCGCTGAACAGGCAGCTGGACAACTGAAAGGGTCCAATATACTAAAGACATATGTACGTATATATGTATGTACATATGTGTGTTCATATTTGGCAAGGTTTAATGCAATGTTATATCAGTATGCCTACATTTATGGGAACTACTAAGTAGCAACAGAAAGGTTGTGCAACTGCGCTAATAATCTCGGTCTCATGCAATAGCAGTAACGAAAGTGACACGCTGTGTAGGCAAGGAAGACAATGTTTCGGTAGAAAAGATCAACTCAAGCTTTGTTAATTTCTCTTTGGAACTAACCAGTACGTAGGTGTTCGGTTGTTGAGCCAAAGGTGTTCCGATGTAAGATTTGCTGGATTTGATACATGCTGGTTCTTTTTTTTAATTCTAAATGGAAAAGGTATTTTTTAAATGAAATCGATGAAGTTTCTCTGGGCTTTTGAACTCAGGATACTGCCTCCATAAATTTTATATTTGATAAAATTGGTAAAGGAATAAATATGTTGTCGAGATATAGAAACAAAAATTTTCACTCGGCTTAAGAAGACCCGACTTTCCTTTATGCGAAGTACAAGGTCTGAAACATTTAATTTGGTTCAGTTGGAAATCAATAGTTTTGGCGTGACACATGGAATCCCGAGCGGTCTCTATTAACGGAACGGTAATGGTGGTCCCCTCATAGTATGGGATAGATAGTTTCACAATTGCTTACGGAGCTTCTTGAATAAGTTCACTTTCCATTTGCAGAAATGTTTCATGGCGAGAACTGGATATTTCAGCAGGATAATTAGGGATATGTGTTTTAATTTATATAATATGTACATTAATTTCGAAAACTTTTCTCTCGAAAACGCCAAAAGAGAAGAAGAGAAAACCTCCCCTTTTTGGTGGTGGGCAGCTTTGAGTTCGAACTTGAATCTAATTAAGAGAGGATTTTCTAGGGCATCCTGTCTGCAAAGACTGTTATACAAAATTGAGGAATTAGGAAGAAATACAAGATGTTTTAAGTTAATTAAGCAGTTGGGAGTTTTCCCGAGGGGTTCACTGGATTAATTTTTAAACTAGGATAAGTATATTTTAAGAATTTCCGGAATACTTTAGAGATACATGGATACTAGTTAGGACCTTATTCGCATTAAAGCCATACAATGAGTTAAAATTATCACTCTTCTATTCATAAGGTGGCCTATTCATTACCGTCGTTGCTAGCTTACGATAACTTATTAATGTCGGAGGTTCGTTTAAATTTTAAGAATTCGAGAAAACTACTGCTTTTGCTCCATTTAAGAAAATTCTAGACGATTCCCACGAATCAAAAGGGCCTTTCTTTGTACAAACTGAAGAAATTCTTTCGCAAACTAAAATCTAACATTTAGGTAAAGCTTCCTCCTGAGAAAACTCCACCCTAAGGATGATAAAATATGTATTAAGTATAAGTTGAAAACTGCTACATTAGCCGAACGCTACAACGTTGTCAACTACAACTATCTGGCTTGCCACTTAGTAACAAAAATAATGAAACAGCCGGATTCTAAATAATACAGAATAAGTTCATATACCTTACACACATAACCAGAAAAATGTCTATGACTTGCTATTGCTACAAAACCAAAAATTGGCATCAGTATCTGACTATAAATTCTTCCATCAAGCTTTTAGCCACTGCATTTGAACATTGGGTAGATATGATCGTTAGCGACAGCTTAAAACCCCACAAACTCCGCCATCAATATGCATATTGTTGCCGTAATGGGCATAAATATATTGGTATATAGGCTTATACCACATATGTATAATATATGAAATTGCATATGACAATCAACGAAAATTCAAGCGATGGTAGCCAGAATTGTGCCGCATCGACTATCGATCTCATCAGGTGAACGAAGTGTTGAAGAAGAAGTAACACGATAAGTGCACGGTTTGACAAGCCATTAACAAAAACAAAAAATAACAAAAGAAATAATACTTGAAATCATCAGCAACAACGTAAACAGAGAGGACGGAATGAACATGATTTATAAGAACGTATCACCAACAACAGCAGCAACAATCACTATTATTATTGCTACGAAGGCGCGAATGACGGCCACGACACAATAAGTGGAAACACCAAATGAGACCGATACACAGTGGACTGATTCACATACATATTTGTTTAAATATTTAAAATAATTGCAATTAACTTTCTTCGCTGTATAAATTGCCCAAATCCTACTTTAAAATTAATATACATACTTTGAAGTTATGATATTTTACTTTAATTTTGAGGACTTATTCTTTTCTTGAAAGATATCGCAAGGTCTTTTAAAGATCACATAATTAAAAAAAAAGCTTTAACCCTTTCAGCCCCAAAGGACTTTTTAAACGATGTCAAACATATATAGAAGTTGCTTATAAGCAACTTTGGGGCTGAAAGGGTTAAGAGCTATAATGTGAGAAGATCTGACGCCGAATAATAGAAATCAAGAGTGTATCAAAGATCTCTATGATTCATGCCAAAAGTATCGACAAAAGAAAACTCCGATGTGATCAAAATGTTCTTTAAGCCCTTAGCGCGCGATAAAGAAATACCATTTAGAGATTTACAAACCGGAGAACACAGAAAATAGTTGCAAAAGTCAGTCTATAGAACGAAACTTTCGGTAAAACGAAGCTGATCGACTGGCCAACTGATTTCATGCTCCTTTAGATAACACGACTGTCTTCATATCGAAGACCCAAGAACTAACGGCCATAACATAACATCGATACTACATATCGACTATAAAAGCAACTAGGTATACGAGTATTTATCGAGAGTACGAAAGGGAAGCGAGTGGTTTTCATTGAAAAGGAAAGGTACTGAATGCTGGCAAAATGTTTACTAAAGAGAATGCCAAAAATCGCCGTAGAGCTCACACAATTTGTGGATCCATCTTCTCCGGTACTCACTGCTCACGCAAACGGCGCCGAAGACCTTGCGGAGAACAGTTCTCTCGAATGTTCCAAATGTCCTTTCATCTCGGCTTGTCATCGACCATATTTCTGTATTTAAACTTACACCGACAGTCAACAAACATGTGCGCCTCATCAGCGTGGTTTTAGATTGTGGAATCGACTATGCTATATAGATTTTTACGCATATGCGTCCAATTCTGAACACTGTAATTTGTGGCAACAAACCGGCTAAAACTGCTTATCAAAACAGCGCAACAATATCAACATAAGAGGCCGGCAAAAAGAGCAATAAACAGCAACAACATCACTAACGCTCTTGCTGCTGCTACTACAAGGTATAAATATAACCGACATATATATACATATGTACCTATGCGCATACAAATATATACACGTGGGTATGCATGTGAATGCAGAGTCAACATAACTCCTTAATTTAAACGTTGAAGAGTGTGGCGAGGTGAGCACGTATTTAACTACTTAAAAAATTAACGCGCCACTGACTTTTGCCGTCTTTGCTGTTCATTTCATTGTTTTTTATCTTGTTATTGCTTCTGCTTTTTTATATACATACATACATACATACATATGTATATGCCACTATATATATCAACTCATATATTTTTTTATGTTTTTTCTACGTGTTTTAGTGGGTAGCTTCTGTAGATTGCTATCACCGTATAGTATAGTAACTTCCTTCGAATTTCCGCACCAACCGTGTCTGCACACCTGCAGCTGCTAAAAGTAGCCAACCGGTAACTTACAGACGAGCAATGCTCATTCATTCCTTTCCCCTATAGTAAAATAGATTGTTTCGAGAGTCAAGCGAACAAAACTTTTTGTATTTATTCCACCAGTCTATTATTTTCTTGAGAGAGCGATTGTCAAGCATTTCATAAGCAATCGCTAATGTGACGTCAGTAAATTGCTGATAAAGTCAAATTTAATGAGACGCAGTTCGCATGGTTAAGAAATATTAAGTCTGTGGGATGAGATTGTTTCGAAGATGTGTTCACCAAAGATTATAATATACTTTCAAGGCAAAGCGATCTCATTTTTAATGAATGTGATTATACCTCAAATACCACACAGATCTCTTTATACATACATCGAACGCAAATTTTACTTTAGATTTTTTGAGTAGTGTTTTGAAAAAAACTTGAATACCTTTAATCGCGTGGTCGATCTCCGGAGAACCTACGAGAAAATTTACACTTCAGTTTGGCTTAAAAAGTCGAAATTATTATCAAAATTCTTTTAACAAATATATCTAATGTTCCCCAATCATTCGAAAAACAGCGTCTCGATTTTGTTTTAATTTTGGAAGCTGATTACACTACGAGTAAGTTAAAAATTTTAACAAATACTGGGGAAACCTCCATTTTTCAGAAAATAATCTCTAATATTGGGTAATCGAAAAAGTGTTTTCGTATTTTGTCAAAGATGTCGTTGCAGTCGTATATCTCCAGTGCTACCAATCACATTGCGTCATATAGTGTTGGAAAGGTGAGATTTCAAGCTTCATTTAACCAAAAAAAATATTAAATTCGGGGAAGTTGGGAAAAAGTTGAAGCTGTTCAAATATGAGTAAAAATAATGAAGAAATTCGTTTTGTTTTGAAATTTGTGTATAAAAAAGGGAAGAAGCCATCAATGAAATTTGTGAAGTTTGCGGAGAGGATGCTGTATCAGTTCGTATAGAAGAAGAAGAAGAAAGAAAGTCGATGAAATTACGAAAAAGATTGACCGGGCCGTGTCAGCCATGGCATCATTCATCTTGAAACGGTTTTGAACCATTTAAAAAAGGCTGGCTGCAAAAAAAGTCAATGTTTGGGCAAAATTTAATGGACCGAATTAACATCTGTGATTCTTTGCTGAAACGAAATGAAATCGAACAATTTCTGAAGCGAATGGTGACAGGAGACGAAATGTGGATCAAAAACGACAATAATGTTCGACAAAGATCATGGCCCAAGCGTGGTGAGGTTAACAAATGGTCACAAAGCAAGTTGAGTGTTTGGTGGTATTGGAAAGGAATCATCCACTATGAGCTGCTCCAGCCTGGTCGAACGATTGATTCTACATTTTACTGTCAACAACTGATGAGATTGAGGCAAGCAATCGTAAAAAATGGTCAGCACTGATCAACAGAAAGGGTTTTGTCTTCCATCAGGACAACGCTAGACCACACACATCTTTGATGACTCGGCAAAGACTGGTTGATTGGGAAGTTTTGATGCATCCATCATATAGCCCTGAAAGTTTCTTTTACTTGACATAAATGTCAAATAAGACGTAATCGCTTCCATTTACTGTTACGCTTACACCCATTTTCCATCACTTTGCATACATTGTAGGACTAGTTTCTTTTTAACCAAAACTAACAACTCCAATGCATGGCTGCAACATATCGATGTGTATATGAAAGAAATGAGGCACAAATAAATTACGGAAAATGCGATCAGCGTCAAAAAGCCGGTTAACTGGAGGCAGTGAGACGCCCAACAAGCCAAATGACCGTTGCCAACAGCTAACAGCCGCATATCCATCCTGCACAGCTAGCCGAACAAGCGATAAGCGAAAGCCGTTTAGCTTAGCCAGTTAGTCTGTGGGATTTATAAGTGTGTTGCTTTTGTCTTTTCCTTATTATTTTTATAGTGTTTTATTTTGTTGTTGTTTTTTGTTTCTTCTTCTGGTTCTAAAGATATTACAGGTATGCTCGTTCAATGTCCAACTGTTTGTCGGTCGTCTCAACTGTTCATTTGCTTGACCATCTACGAGCGTTTGTCTGTATGTTACCGCATTTTTTCACTTTTTTCTTTGCTCCTGAAAGTGTTCACATGCTGCACCAAAAACAACAACAGCAACATTATAAAGCAAAAGAAAAACAAATCACACCCTTGCACACATGCATACACACAGGCGTTTAGGCGTACAAGTACATCACCGCTGGTGAAGAAGGTGTCGACTGATGCTGTTGCTGATGTGTACAAATGAGCAGAATGTGACAAAAGCATTTCAAGGGCCAAGGAATGAGTTAATAAAACATCTATTTGAGCGTGGGAATGGTCACTTCCTCTTTATTGTATGTATGCGTGTCTGCGCATTGCAAGTACATACATATGTGTGATTGTTTGTTTTTATGCTATGAGAATGCAATATTACACGGACATTCTGATGAAGACATCAATTCGTAGTATTAATTGTTTTTTTGTTTTTATCGAAGTTCAGATAGTGTTTATAGGTAAAGTAGGAGAGAAGAGCGGGAGTTTAATAGAGGTCTCCTAATATCAATATGTAAGAGAGGTCATAATTAAAACGTGTAAGTAGCATACATCTAAATCTAAAAAGAACAACAGCTGATCGCTTCTAATTTGAAGTATAAAAGCAGCCCTTCCATTTGCTAACTGGGTTTAAGTGGAACGAACCAAAAATTTGCCTTGTGGCGCGCGGAAATTTATTAATTAGGAAGTATTCAAGTTAGGAAGCATATAGCGGATAATAATTTCCAATTTTACTAATTGAAACTTTTGAAGCTTCTGTTATCAAGTGAAGCTAGCTAAATATGTAGTGTTCAGTGAAGAAGAGAGAGTGGAGATCGGGAATTCCTCCCAGGCTCGTAGTTCGCAGAGGAGCCCAATTCTCTGCAAAAATGTTTTTCTGACTTTTTCTCCAACAATTCACAACAAACATACCTAAGTCCAAGACTTCTCTCCACGGTCCTGTATTTACTCCTTTGAGCAAAATAAAGTAATTCAACTGATTTTGGAACCAATCGTGCTTTCACTTTTCTTAGGTCTAAATGATCTTTCGAAATGATTTTCACAGATCTTTCCGATATTCCAACGATGCCAGTAAGATCTCTGACTGTTAATCTTCGATTTTCAAGCACCAATTCCTTCTTTTTATTGACGTATTGATCATCGTCCTGTTTGGTTGATGGTCGTTCTGGACGTGGTTCATCGTCAACGCGATCTCGACCCTCTTTGCATAATTTGTACCAATCAAAAACACTTGCTTGCGAGAAAGAATTATCATCGAAGGCCTTTTCCAACATTCTGAAAGTTTTGGCAGCAGAAAATTGATTCCGCTCACACAATTTAATGGAACTACTAAAAAGATATTTGAACGAACGCGAAATTTAAATTAAAAAGTCTTACTATTTTTTATCCAGAGTAGTATCTACAAATGAAGAACTATCGAGCTTTGAGCTAGCTTTTTTGAAAAATACTGAAGGAATAAACATACAAATATTCCATACAGTCTTATTCAGGACGAGTGACGCAGAAGGAGAGAGATTTAACAGAGATATACTATAGTTAAAGTGATATTTGCGTAAGATTGCAGAAAAGGAATTCCTTTATCAGTGTGGAGATAAATTGAAAAAAGTCAAACAATGTTGAGACAATATTCTCAATAGGATTTCTTAGTTTTTGTATGCCTTATAATAGATTTTGCAAATTTTTAATCTGTAAACCAAAGATGTAAACCTAATTTTGAAGTGATCGAATTAAAACCTGAACATTTTTAACATTTAGCGTATTGTTGAACTTCAATCCTAAATTTATATATGGCCAAAATACGATCAGACTGAGAGCTAACAACATTTTTTATTAACTCGCTATCGAGTACCGAAAATACACTGAATGACTAATCACTATTAATATAAATATTAATAATACGACCCTCGAAATACCTAGGCCTCATTGCAAAAGCTTTGAAAAAATTTCCCGAACGAAATGCAAAAAACAGCTGTTTATGGTGCAGCAATTAGCTTCCGGGCAGCACCTGCTTATAATTAAATAATTTTTATATTTCTTTGAATTTTTTAAAGACGTTTGTTTGAAATTTTAATTATTTGTTAATACGTACGTATTGTTTCTTCATCAAAAAATATTTCTTTAGTAAATATTAGGTTGTCAAAAAAGTCTTGCTGTATTTTCGCTAGTTGGCGCTGAAGGCTTGTAGTTCTGGTTTTATTCGTCGCAACGGGTCATGTTTTGATTGATTGTCGTTTCTTTTAAGTCGTTCGTGAGTTATAGCATCGCAAACATGGAGCAAAATAAAGAGAAAATACATAGCATAGCCGAACATATTTTACAGTACTACTACGATAAAGGCAAAAATGCATCTCAAGCCGCCAATAAAATTTGTTCAGTTTATGGACCCGATGCAGTTTCCATTTCCACCGCACAACGATGGTTTCAACGTTTTCGTTCTGGTGTAGAGGTGGTCGAAGATGCGTCACGCTCCGGAAGGCCTGTCGTCGAAAAAGACCGGCATAGTAGTCATCAAACCGTTATAAACCATTTGAAGAAGCTTTGAGTCGCGAATTAGCTATTCGCGAATCTTTTAATATTGTTTCCTGGAAATTGTATGGGTGCCACACGAATTGATTCAATAAAAATACCGCAAGACTTTTTTGACAACCCAATATTAATACTAGTGGATCCAGCCACGTGTTGCTGTGGTATACATTTCATTATATTTATGGGACCGGCCAATGCGCATCGTTAATGGAGATGTTCGCTTAATAGACCGTCCATTTAATAGAGATTTCAAGGAGAGCTCGTTCGTCTGTTCTTCTAAAAATAGGCAAATCGGGTAATAACACCGCCCATATATCGAGTTTGTGCCAAATTTTTAAAACTGTGATAACAAGAGCGAACAATTTAGATAAGTGCTAAGGTCTGTCACACCAAATAGTACAGAAACTGGAGTATGCGTATGGCCCACACCCAACCTTGGATGAATACTTGATAAATTTAAATTCAAATTGGCACGTCTTGTTCTGATTTCACAGTTTGAAATTTGTAAAGAACCACTTCCACTTCTCATATTATGCCCTATTGACCTCCATCGATTTATTTTATTTTACCGAAGATAACCTAAACATCAAACAACCTAAGATCCAGCACATAATGTCTACTGTTCTTCCGATTAATTTAATGCCGTTAACGTCGGCCAGTATCTTCTATATATAACGCTAACGAAAAGTTTGTGTTGGCTTTTTTTTATTGGTTTAATAAGAAATTTTATTGTTCAATGGAAATTGCTTTCTTCACAATTATATTCGTAGCAATATTTGTTTTTAGTTAATTATACCGAGTTGTTGTATTTTGAAATTCAAATTCTCAGAAGCATATTTCAGATTCGCAAATAAATTTTTAATTTTAGGCATTCGCGAATCTTTTAATATTGTTTCCTGGAAATTATTTCTAATTTAAGTGTCATAGGTATGTATGTGTATATTGATATGTATTTTTGCGTTTTGCACAACTGATTACATTGTACAATTGGTATTGAACCAAACTAATTTTTTTCGAAAAATTGAGTAACAAGTAAAAAAGTTATTTCTCCATTTTTCGAAGTTAGTCATTAAGCTTTCGAAGTACGAAATTGAGCGTATTGGAAACATCATTCATAATTAGAGTATGTTAGTTTAAAAAAAGTCAATTTATTGGCCATATCACTCACGATTTCCTCTTATTTCAAGGGTGTATAGCTTATATGACAGATGCTACAAGCAAGATCCAACTTTAATCTTTGAAAAAGAAAAACAAATAAAATTTGTATACTTCAAATAATAAAGGGCCAATTTTTAAAATCGTTGTGAATATCACATCGGCCTTCCGAGTTAAACGAGAAAAATGTACTTATATGTTTATGAAAATTAAATTGACAAAACACTTTCTTCACTTTCACAATCCGTTGTTAGTAGCGATTTTGATCATAAACGGCATCGGCTATCAGTTTGTTTAAGTTTCCCCCGAAGTTTATAACAGCCACTAGGAACTGTTGGAGACCCTATAAAGTATATAGTATACATACATACATAAGTATATCAACGATCAGCGTGACGACCTGAGTCTTTTAAGCCTTGACTAACTGTCTTTATGTACATCACCGAACGAGCCCATCAATTTTGAAGATATTGCTCTAAAATTTTTTTCCAAAGAAGCTGCTCATTTGTCGGAGTCGTCAATATTCGAAAATTTTAGCATATACATACATAAATGTTAAATATACTGACCGATCGAAATCTGCTCCTTATATGGGGAAATACTTTTTTCGAAAAGATATCTTCACGAAATTTGCCACAACGCAAAAATCTTTGAAAAAATTTATCAGAATGGACGACTGTAGCATATGGCTGTCATTCAAACTGACCGATCGAGATAACTATCTCTTTATACTTTGAAGGCAAATAAATATTTCGATTTTGTAAGCTAATTTTGAAAAACGGAGAAATTATTTTCTTACTTATGACTGAAACTATCAAAAAAAATATGATTTGGTCCAAAAAAATCGATAAGGACTCATAAAAAGTTAGCTCTCAAAATTGTCATAAAAACACGCACTTGCGCGACAAGGGCATATACATTAGAGCGGGTCGATTTACTGGGAGCCAAAAAACGGAAACAATTTATTATGCGGGAAATGTTCTATGGATCATTCTGAATAACTTTGCCTAAGAGACTATGGGTCTAAAACCGGGTTTGAGCCAGCGATTTTTAAGGTGAACTTTTTTAGGGATTATACAAATGTTTACTTTAGTTTTTTAGATATCCGTATGAAAGGTTTTTAGATATCCGAATGAGAGTTAAAACGTAGGTGAATTTTAATATTCTACTGATCTTTTGCCGGAAACAACCAGATGGGACAACTATAATACATATCTCCCATATTCAGATTTTTTAAACTCCACCTTAAAAATCGGTGACTTCAAACCGGCTTTAGGTCCACAGTCTCTTGGGCAAAGTTCATCAGTAAGATCCGTAGAACATTTCGCGCATACGCGATTTTATAGAAATAGATCAACCCGCTCTAATATAAATTTTGATCGAACTGCTAAACGTGCATACCATATATTCCAAATTAAAAATAAATATATCAATCAATAAACATACGCAAATATATGTATATGCGCCCAGACGCACATAGCGATCTAACGTTTTATTGACTCAGATAACAGATGTGTACGTATGTATGTATGTATGTGCTATGCATGTTTTCAGCCGGTTTGTTGCCGCAAATTTTTACTGAATCTATAATTTTTTGCACACTTGTTTTTTATGCAGTGATTGTCAACAACGGAGCCGCAAATTTTTACGATCTTTTTATGACACTTGACCGTATGTTTATATGTTTGCATCTATATAAATATGTACATACACACAATAAAGCCATTAATGATGTTAGTGGGTGCAAGTGCCGAACACACGTTTATAAATATATGCATGTACATAATATAAATTATTTTACTAACTGCTGTGTCTTCAGTAAAAATATACACAAAAAGTTCGAATTGGAATTCAAATCTTAAGCATGCTGGATAAATAAATAAATAAATATAATGACCCTTTATTTGCCACAAAGTTGTAAACACTGTCCACGCTTAGTCAAAAGTTAATTCATTTTATCTGTTGCTGATTTTTGTTTTATCATCGCCAATAACATTTCAATTAGTTTAGCAAATAAATATTTCAGCGTATAATGCGCACAGGTAAATCCAAAAATGTTTGCTCACACAGCCCTATATATAGTATATAGTAAATACATACGCACACACGGGCAATTATGCATATTTCGATACGTATGTATGTATGTATGTGCATATATTTTTAAGACCTTCTCAGATTGGCAAGTAAATTGCTAATAATGGCCAACACCATGGCAGCGAAGACACTTTGCACACACTTCATACACCACAACAACAAAGCAAATAAAACGAGGAAAAGAGTTATAAAGCCACATCAGGCCATCGAACGACCCAGCAACGCGCTATACCATTTCTTGACGCCGCCACATACTCCTGCCGCCACTCGATGCAGCAATGCGACACAACAACGCTACACCTTACTTGCTAATGATGCGCTCCTTAAGCAGAGCCTTTTGTTGTTGCGATTTCGTTTTTGTTTTTGTTGTTTTTTGTTTTTTTTTTGGCTTTCCAAGTAGAATTTCAACTAAACACCAAGTTCAATTTACCCGCTTCAAGTTTCGTACAGAAAATTTGTTTTGTTTTGCTTTTCTTAGCCGCTTATCGGTCGGTCTGTGATCGGTCGATGCGTCGATGCGATCAAGTCACGTTCACGTTCACACCGTATCGCATTCAAGTTAATACTGACTGCGATGCGCGTGTACGAACTCGGCGACTGTCTGACTGGTGCTGTTGGTGGTTGTTTGTTGCGTCGTTGCGCCGTTGCTTGTTGCGCTGGTTCCTTTATCCAACTCGATTTGTTTGGAGGAAGTTTGCTTCGATGATCTCAGACGATCGATGATGTTCAAGCGGCAATATTACGCTGTAGGCTTTGTGCTGGTTTGAAGCGGTGGGAGCGAAAGTGGTACACGTTGTTGTTGGTTCGAAGATGATACCACAATTGTTGTGGTTTCTATGTATACCCTTCAAAACAAAAATGTTGTATCTTTATGAATATCTATTATTCGTGAAATTTGAAAGCTCGTATCGTTCCTAAGGGAGACAGGTGCATATATTTCATAGCAGGTGGAGAATTGGTACGAGAGATGTAAAATGGGAGACGAAATTGTTGGTATTAAAAAATTATAATGATTTGGGAATTTTGCGTTTCCAATAGAATCACATTTACGGAATCTTTGAAAATGTTATGGAAGTGTTTTGAAGAGACTACTTTACCAAGAACACAAACAATTCAGAGTAGGTCGTGAAAGCCGTCGTGCTGGCATCAGAGATAGCGAAGGATCTCAGGATCTCTTATGGATCTACTCCACACAATTTAAATAATTTATTGTCTATGTGGCGGGTTATTGCTATACTCATACTAAAATAACTGCATTTTTCAAAAACTAAGTAGAGTAGAGATTGAATTTGACAACGAAGTGGATTCATAAAATCGTCAATACCAGAGACGAAGTGTGGGTTTATGAATCTGACGAATGGCGCTCCAAAAATTACCCCAATCAAAATTCGATGAAGACCCTGAATGAAGGCCAACTGAGCCGAGGCTTATAACAAATTTGATCAACTAAACCTCACTTTATTGTACTTATACTTAAGTTTAGTTAAAATGGCAGTCGTAACTTCGTCGTGCTATGGCTTTATTTAGCAGGACAGAACGGGAACCATTGTTATTAACTAGGGACCTGGTTCAGGCTTATTTCTGATCTATATAATGACTTGGTCTCAGTTTAATTAACTAAAATCAGCGAATATGTTAGTGGGAATATATACCATACGATAGCAGACCGATAAGCGTGATTTCTTTCTCAACGTAGTATACGTAGTATACTCATATCATACTTGCGGTCTTCTCTTGATGCTTACTGTAGCAGTCATCTCGCACACCTTCAATCGGTGGTCTGCTTATAAGAGATTGTGGACTTTTGTTACTTCATTTATTTGGCAGCCGTTTTCGAGCTGTCTGTGTACGTCACGTCAAAAACCGACCGAAAATCGACAAACCAATTTTTGACCGTCGTCATCATAAGGGAAGGGTTATCCTAAACTGTATTCAAATCACTGGTCGATATGGTGTGTCTCTATTGTTTTAAAATCTCCAAAGAGTAGCGTTTGCATACGCGGTTAAAACAAAACTACGAGTCCGACTGGGATGAAATCTGGACAGTGGATTTCTACGAGGTTGTACCACACGATGATTACCTATTGGGATAGTTGTGCTATCCTGGAGCTTTGAGAGAGCCCATGTAGGTGCAAAAACTACAGTTCTGATAGTATTTATATCACACCAACTCTTCTAGTAGTGGTAGACAAAGAGAGAGGGAGAGAGAGAATGAGAGACAGAAATTTCCTTTAGGTTGAAATAAAGCGTTTAAAGTTTTTTGCAGATGATTTCCACAAATAACCATGACGATATGTTCTGTTTAATGTACTGCATCACTCACGATGTCTCTAGACTGTGGAACAAAGAGAAAATGGACGATGCGATTCCTTTTGATTGCAATGTTTTCCAAGCTCTAGGAGTAAGACAACTTACAGATTGAAGAAATTTATTAATTTTTTCTTGCAGTTTGCGAACGTACCTATAGGTCAGTATTGTCCAGTCAGATCTCGCACACTTTCTGCCAGATGAACCTTATTAGAGCAAGCAATTCAATAGAACTCTCACGTCCCTGTGCTGCGCTCATGAGCTGGTCATTGATCAACGAGGTGTAAAGATCCATGGCCAAAACGAAAGAGAACAGGAAAGCACCGATTCGTCTCAGCCTAAGGGTAAGGGTGCCCTTTCTTGAGAGTTCATCGACTTTCCAATTATGCTGTAACCAGGCACCCATACAAGTCGAATATTTAAGTAACTTTGAGCATACTGTCAGCAAGATCAATAATTGTATTGCGGATCTGCTATCGGAATATAAAGACAACTGGCAGTGGAACAGATTGCGCTAAGGACAATGATAGGTATTCCGCGTGTCAGGCCTTCTGTCAAAATATGATATGAGCAATTTAATGGAATATAAACCATTATAAAATTAGCTTCCAGACATACTGCATTCGGGTTCAATACGGTTTCGAAAAGGTCTTAGTAAAAATTATTAGCTCACTCAGCAGCAGGTCCCAGTAGATACCAACAAAGAGAAGAGGGTTCTGCAACAGGGTATAATGTAGTAGACGGCCGAACGTTTTTCTACTCGACTTTCACTCCTCCACTCTGAGAGCACTCATCAGCAACTCGTTATAAGGGCACTGTGGGACGGCCTTTCAAGCTCCTTACGTACAGCTGCAAACGAAACTATTGGTTTTCGGACAAGGCAAAAAAAACAGCTGGTACGATGGGGAGTGTTGTGTCGCAGTGGAGAAAATAAGACTGTTTACCTCGCAACCTTACAATCGATCACAACTATCTATCCTATAGATACCGGGAGTTGAAGAGGGAATTGAGACTCATTTGCAGACAAAACAAAGAGAAATGCCGAAATGCGTTAATACGAAGAGCTTGACAAACTAGCCGATAGGTGTAATGCTCACCAACTAACAGAAGGTTTCAAGACCGGATCATACTCTTGTAGAACCTCCCGAGGGGAGGGGAGATAGACTGATGCCCAGGCGATACTGTAATTTCCAAAAGTATAACACCAAGAGATGGCGCACCCGATTCCCCATTCGACGACGATGGAGCGGACTTGGATTGCCGGCCAAGCAATTCAAATACATCGACCAAGATCTGATAAGGAACATGCATAAGCCTTTTTTGTAGAATATGATCGGACTAAAGCATGCCCGACGATTGGATTTTAAGTCTGCTCTGCCCAATCCACAAAGAGGGAGACTCCACAATCTGCGCCTACTACCGTGGAATAAGCCTCCTCAACAACGCATTAAGGTTCTATCGAATGAATTGTATGAAAGATTAAAGTCAGCCGTCAACAAACTGATTGGAACTTATCAGTGTGGCTTCAGGCCTGGAAAATCAACAACTGACCAGATATCTTCTTCTTCTTTACTGGCGTAGACACCGCTTACGCGATTATAGCCGAGTCAACAACAGCGCGCCAGTCGTTTCTTCTCTCCGCTACGTGGCGCCAATTGGATATTCAAAGCGAAGCCAGGTCCTTCTCCACTTGGTCCTTCCAACGGAGTGGAGGTCTTCCTCTCTTCCTCTGCTTCCGCGGCGAGTTCGACGCAGTACTCGCCGCGGGATACTTTCAGAGCTGGAGTGTTTTCATCCATCCGGACAACATGACCTAGCCAGCGTAGCCGCTGTCTTTTAATTCGCTGAACCATGTCAATGTCGTCGTATATCTCGTACAGCTCATCGTTCCATCGAATGCAATATTCGCCGTGGCCAACGCGCAAAAGACCATAAATCTTTCGCAGAACTTTTCTCTCGAAAACTCGCAACGTCGACTCATCGGTTGTTGTCATTGTCCAAGCCTCTGCACCATATAGCAGGACGGGAATTATGAGCGACTTATAGAGTTTGGCTTTTGTTCGTCGAGAGAGGACTTTACTTTTCAATTGCCTACTCAGTCCGAAGTAGCAGCAGAGATATTTCGTCTTGCCCTCGTTCACTGCCAGACCCATTTGCGTTGCTTCCTTGTTCAGTCTGGCATGGTCGTCATCAAAAGGGAGGTCACTCATCCGAGGCTTGTTGTTTTCTTTCATTGGGGGTGTTTTTTTACGTGGCGGGTCCCAAACCCAGCGCACAACCCTAAGTAGGGGATATTTCGCCTTCAAACGGATGTTCTTAGGCTACCCAGAGGATATTTGGTCAAAGACCGGAAGTCGTGAGCTGCTTGAGTTATATGTAAAAGAATCGTTTCTGGCCACTCCCAAGTGAATGGCGATCAGAGAACTTTCCTCACTTGCGTGAATTTCTACACATGACTCCATCCTCCAACTGACCAGATATACATCCGGTAAAAGAGGATCGATACACACCACCTCTTCGTAGATTTCAAAGCTGCTTTGACAGCTGCATTTATGTCGCTATGTCTGAATTTGGTATCCCGGAAAAACTAATACTAATCCAATACCAAAAGCTCCGTCAGGATCGGGATGGACCTCTCCGAGCCGTTCGATGATATTGATATCATTGGCCTCAACAACCGTGCCGTTAGTTCTGTTTTCTCCAGACTGGATAAGGAAGCGAAGCAAATGTGTCCGATAGTGAACGAGAGCAAACCGAAATAACAGACAGTTTTTGCCCTTGCGATTTGACTCCTACGTCAATGCCGACAGTCATAACTTCGAATAGATGAAAGCAGTCCAGCTCTGAAAGTATTCAACGCAGTACCCGCCGGAGAAAATATTGAAAACCTCCACTCCGTTGGAAAGAACAGGTGGAGAAGGACCTGGCTACACTTGATGCCAAACAGCGAAAAGGAAGAACGACTCGCGCGGTTGTAAACTTACCTATAACCACGTAAGCGTTGTCTACGCCAATAAATAAGAAGAAGAACAGGGTATAATAGGTTCGCCATGAAGTTTATAAGACTCAGAACGAAACGTCAGAGACCGTATAAAATGTACATATATAACAAGTTGATTCATAACCCCTAAGACTGCCTACTGTGGTTGTATTCTATAAATAGTGCCGTTACTACTCGAAAGCATTCCGCAAAATTATTTGACAATGTTTTCGCCCAGTACAACAACAACTTTAGCAAGTTCATTTCAAACTCCTAAGTTTGGCGACTGATGATTTGAGCGACTGATGTGCTCAACCAAGTAATTAAAGAAGTATGTACGGAAAAACAAAGAAGTTAAAAATGCAGTTTTTCATACAAGAACACAGCCTGTAACAATCAGACTGATACAACTGTATGCTTGTGGAAAATCACTGGTATTTGGAATAATCTAGTTTTTTATATTATTACTATACTATACAATGAATATAAGTATAAACTTTAAAAATATTATAAAATAAGTTAAATTGTAATTCTAGAAATATAAAAGATACTAGAGCTACTTAGGAAATGTTGACATACATACATGGTTAGTAAAAAATGTTTAATGGGTACAGCTATAACAAGTATGATATGAATTGGTTAATATATTTAGTCCACAGCCATGGGTTCTTCGTTATTATCATTTGAACAATATTTGTTATATATAGAGACAAAATCTCTGGCTTCCTTGCCAAGAATCTGAAATTAAGCATAACAAATTATAATTACAGTGTTTTACATTAACAGTTAAAAAAAATGTACCCCTGCAGTTTGTTGTAAAACATCTTTTGGTGGAAACTCCATAGTAGCGCGATAACCCCACGAGAACAAATATCTAAAAATATTAAAAAAAATTAATTTAATAATTAGGCAATTTGAAATGACGTATGTATGTAGTTACCTTGTTTCCATGTCGGTTTCAGAATCGGACTTTTCTCGCTTCAAATATAATTGCTTTACAAATGTTTCACAAATAAGCTTTCTCAGATTTCCTGTAAAGTATGTATGCTCTTCGTCGATATCTATCCGTAGGCCTTTGAGGAAATTAAATAGTTGATCTGTAAATAGTATGCGTATTTTAATTTTATTTTGGAATATAATATAAATATATTTTCTAAATACCTTCATCCACTCGGCAATCTTTCATTAATAGATAAGACAGTATAACAAATAACAATGTTAAATGACGGATCTGTTCCAAATCATACTCTGCTGTGGAGGATGCACTTAACTGCGAATAGCAAATATACTTTCTAGTATCAGGTACACGTTGTAAAACTATTCCATAAACCTATAAATGAAACACAAACGCTTTAGGTACATAAATTTATTAAATTAATATATAATTACCTTTTTCAAAGTTTGAATTACACTTGGTAGACATTCCTTGAGGAGTGCTTTATCTTTGCCAAGTATTTCACGCATTTCTTCTTCCTTTATAGGGAGTTTATTTTCAATGTTGTTGATTACAAATACCAACAATGCATTTCGACACTGAGAAAGCTTCTCCTCGTCTTCCATTTTTTAAAAAGTCTAATATTTTGGAGTATTAAAAAAGCGCCAATTGAATTCACTACTAGTAATTTTTACCGATGGCACTTGTATATGTATCGATATACAAAAAACTATCGGTTAGCACAGAAAATTAATCGAATATTATACTGACGGAAACTTTATTAAAATAAATGACATTATTTATTTTATTTTAAGCAATAAAGATACCGTCAAAAATTGGCCTTGGATTAACAAAATACCAAAATTTTAATAAATTAGGAAATGACAGTGAATAATATCAGATAGTGGTCACATCACTAACTTACCGATTGGATTTTGTTGTAAAGTCCAATCAGAATTTGTATTAGCTGACTTATTATTAAATTATTACAATTAAAGTATTTAAATTTATTTAATTTTTTGCTTGAAGTAATGTATTGGTCTATAAAATACTTTTCGGATAGCTCACGAAGTGTGAATTTTATCAAACCATTATTTTGTTTACGAATCGTGCAAAGGAAAATGTCAGACAACACCGACGGACATCTAGTGGCGAAAATGTATAATCAAAAGTTAAATATAAAGAGAGGCACCGGTGCTCTCCCAACAGAAGGGAGCAACAAATTCAACACACATACAATCGTTTTTACCATTCATCCTCGCGTACATAGTGGCAGCGACAGCGACAGAAGCAGAAGTGTAGACAGCGCGAAGTATATGTCGTTCTGAAAAGTGCCCTAAAATGAAGAAATGCTAAAAAGTCAAATTGAATTTATAGTGACAAAATATGCTGAAGTGAATTGAAATAATTAGAATATACGCGTGTGCAAATTAAAATGTGCTATTGATACAAAAATAAAAGTGAAAAGTAATAGAAAATATGTAAATGCAATATTATACCTACATATGTATATCAAAGTGAATATGTAAATTGTAATCAGAAGGAATTTAGTGATACAAAAACACGAGTAAAATAGCCCAGCAGGCGAGTAGCAGTTTCCGCAAAAGTCAGCAAAGCTCCTGCAGCAAAGTGGATTGGAAAGGAAAATGAACATGAATGCCCTGCAAAAAGTCGGTAAGTAAAACTACACCTCCATTCCACTAATATGTACTTAAGTGTCGGATTTTGAGAAAGGATTAGTGGAAAGCTGTACCAAACCATAGTTAGTTTAATAATGTTCGTGTACCATGAATTTGTGCAAAAGTATTTGCCGCAGTGAACTTCTGGATATCAAGACAATTGACAGTTGCTCTTATACAAAAAATAGCATTCGATTTGCATCATGCCTTACCATGCCGTACCAGCATTTCCCAAAAATGCGTGCTACAGTTATAGGCAACCAGCTATAAACCAGCGCCCTACAGAGAGCATGAATCATCATAAAATATTTTAACTAGTATTACAAATGTGGTTAACATACCTTAAAAAATCTGTAGCGTCGAAATCTGCACGTTTTACGCATATGGAATTTGTTCCCATTGGATCTCCTTTCTCGTGTGTATTTTTATCAACAAGTTTATTTTTAACATTCGGGAGGTGTAAAATGATTGTGTGTGTACACTCTAACGAAATGCTGTGATTGTTGCTCCATTCGCGTGCAGTACAACTTAGCTGCAGACAGTATAGCATTTTACTTCGAGCATCCGCCCGCATACGCAAGGAGAAGCACATTACTTATTCATACATACAGGCATACACGTTCGTCTTGGCTGCAACTTTGAACGCCATCATCGGCAAACAGGCGCCTCACTCTACCCCAATTCCACTGTGGTATTGCATTCCTTGTCAACAACAACACAAACTCCATATTGTTGTATGTATTCATTTTGGTGTGCAAAGTTGTTTCAACGATGCCATTGCAGTTTTGTATAACCATAGATCACCGAGTAAGTAAGCAGAGGAGTCAGTAGACGCTGTTGCAGCGCACTTCCTCTGAACGCATCGCTGCTCATGCCCCGTGTGACCGTTATGCAGTGTGCTGGAGCATAGCACTAAGTGGAAGTAAAAGTTGCAGTGCTTCGGTCTTATGACGAGCACAGTGTTTAATTTCGTATAGTATTGTGTATGTACAAATAACAAAAGCAACATTTTTCCAACAAGTTAAGTTCTTGATCAATGGCTTGTTGAAGTGATCATAGAAAACTTGTTTATTTGACAAGATATCTTCACTAAATTTAGCATATATTATTATCCAAGGAAGTTCTACAATTTCCTAACTTATCGTTCGGATCGGATATGGATGTATTGCTAGATATTTTTGGATGTATGGAAATATTTTTTTTATCTAAAAATATGTATTCAAGAAATATTTGACACAGATTATGGCTCGGAGTAACGCGACAATCTCCTAACAAACTGCTTAGATCGGCTGATTATATGATAAGATGCAATTGCAACTAAAACTAAAACAAAGTAAGCAACTCCTTTGTTATGAACGTTCAAATAAAGAAATCAATATTTAATATGTTTAAGTATAAAATACGCCTGGTTACAAATGTTTAGTAAACAAAGCAAAATATTGTAAGATCATTTAAATATAAAAAGTAATTTACCTGCCGGTCAAGATTACCTACCATATATTGACGAAAATGAGAAACGCTTTTGCATTAGTGAATATGAGCGTTGTTGTTTGACTCTCAGCTGGGATTAATTGGTTAAAAGCTCAAACTTTTATGTTTACACTCGTGCTCACTCTCATATATGTATCTCACATCAAACATGTGTGTGCATACAGTGATGTTCCAAACAGTAGCAGAGCGCTCTTGAAGTTGAAAAATTTGAAACAACTCTAATAGTACATCTCAAAAAAATTAACATATTTTAATACAAGCGAATATTATCGCATTCAAAATAGCCTCCAATTTGATTTGTCAATATAATCATGTCAGCGTTGAATCCAATTTTTTATACACTTTCTTGGCTGGAATGGTCTTCGTTGCCTTCAGCGAATTACTTTAAAACTCACAGAGAGCTAATCTGGCGAATACGGTGGGAGAGCGATGAATCGTTTCGTGTTTCGCCAAAAACTCAATCAGAATCTTGATAGAATTTGCCGGCTCATTTTCGTGGTAAAAATCCATCCGGACATCCAATCCGGTCATTTACGATGAATTGCTTCACGTAGAGGTCTCAAAGCGGCCAAGTAGTATTCCTTATTAACCGTTTGACCGTGTGGAACAAATTCATGGTGAAACAAACCACGTTAATCAAAGAAAATTATGAGCATGTCCACAGGGTTAATAATTACATTGTCAAGCAGCTCTTTTATGACTTCCATTCGACGTCGTTTTTGCAAAAATCAAAAAAAAATATTTCGACTCTGTTTATGCTCGCAGTTTAAACTAACAGTCCGAGTCAAATTTTGATCAGTGGGTTGATAAAAACAAAAGAGAGGGTTTATTGTATTTTTTCTTGCTAATGGTTACAATTGCTGGATAATATGTTTTCAGGGACTGTTCTAAATATTTATCTACATAAAGAAGTTAAACCAGGAAAGACTAAATTCAAAAAATATATAAGTATATCAAACCTTATATCATAGTAATATAATAAACATTTACACCGTGGTTACGGAACTAATACGTTTTTATATTCTTAACGTTCTTTATATGGAATAATACTATACCGTTATATTTAAGAAGACATTTTTTTAAATTCCTTCCGTCTCAGGGACTTCTAACAGAAAATATTTTCAGAGAAGGTCATTTTTGACACCCAGACATAACAGTGTCGGGAAAAGAATATCCCTGTAATTGCAATTATATATCTCACATATTATGTTATGTTCGTATATTCCGATATTTGTTGTAAAAAGTCAACTATAGGTACCGGGGTTCAAATATTCGGTACCTATTGGCTTGAAGAATTTTTGTTGGATATGGAAAATTTTTGGTCATAAGGTGGTATACTCTAAAGGTATTATTCGTGCAAAATTTTATACCGTTATGTAATTGCTTCTTGATTTCGCTTAATGCCGTTTCGTGGGCGTAGCAGTGGTACGATCACGCCCATCTGTAATACTAGCCGATGCCGAGAAACAAGTTTACCAAGTTTCATTAAGATAAACAGCACAACAACGGTGGCGGTTGAGAAATCAATTTCAATTGTGGCTCTGTAATATTGGCTGTCCCACTGCTTTTCTTTCGAAAACCACTGTACACAAATCTTTGTATGTGTGTGTGATTGAGTCTTATTTGTTTCCACGTTTCTAGAATGAGGTTTTGGTGGGTGGCTTGGAGGGAATTTGGCAAAATACGCACATGACTCTCAAATTGGATGACTGTTGGCGCAGATACATACATAAAATATTCTAATGTGACCAGTTGTAAGAATTCTAACAATATACATGTAATTACAAAATTAATAACTTATAAAATTTTTATAAATGAACATTTAATAAATACAATATATAATATACAACATAGGATTCGTGGAAATAGTGTGTTTGTTGTGGTCATAGTTTAAGTCTTGCCGTTTGTAGTTTTGTCTTGTCTTCTAAAATTTCGAAATTGGTGATGCTTCAGTTAAGTAGGGAAGTCGTATGATATCAAACCCCTTTTAGAGCAATAATATTTATTAAAACCCAAAAAAAAATATATTTCCAATGTGACCTTTTCTGTTCGACAATACTGTAAGCTTTTTATAGGGAAGCTTTTTTCAAAAATCAGTCAGAAAATAAAATGTCTGGAATATGACTTAAGGTCATTCCATATATGTATGTATATGAATGAGATTATTAAAAAAAACATTTGCTTTCGATCCATTTTCTCAATTTTCAATTAAAGTACTTTTATGATTTTGCTTTGAAACAGCTTTGCTTACGCATAAAGCTCGCGAGCGAAACTTCAGTTCATGAGCATTTTATTTTAAGCACTGTTAGACCGATCCCCCATTTGTTTTTTTATCTGCTGAGGTTGGTTCTGAAAACATCGGAAGTTTTATTGTGAAAATTATTTAAAATGCTGACTGTTTTGATTTAGTTGTTATGAGGAAAGGTGTTATATACATATGTACGTATATTGAATTATTCGATGAGCTTAACCTGAAAAAGTAGGATTACTTGCTTATAGTGTTTCCTCTTTTTCTTGACTTGCGCTAGTATTGTGACTTCCTTACTCTAAACGACCCTATTAGTTGTTAAAGCTAAAGTCAACGTTTTCATTCATTTCCAGTTCCTCTCTACTTGAGTATTAAGTTACTTAATACCATCTTTCCTTTTGTTGACAAGATATATCCAACATTTGCTATGGCCACCTCATATCTTTCTATTCAATTGCCATTATCTCTGCACGCCTTTCAAAGTCGTCGACAGTCACTGCAACAAATACGCCTATTGTCTTCTGCCTTAGCTAACAAATGTATGTATGTACATTTGTACCACCCCACCCCAACGTATACGCCTGATCAATATACAAATACACACAAACATACACAAGTATGTATAAAAAATGCCTATCTATGTGTGTGTGCATTTAAATTTATTATTTCGCATTTGATAAGACACGATTTGCTAGCTTTTAGCACGACTAACATTGACGATAGCAAAAGCAAAGAGCGTTTAGTAGACGATTGCGTTGTGAGCAGCTAACTGACTCTAGTACGAGCACAAGTAACTATAAACGCTGCGGGAAAAACTTATTGTAGACATAACCGCAAAACGCGATCACTGAAAGATTTCCACGTAAAAAAAACCAAAACAGAAAATTTTTCAATAAATAATACAATAACAAAGAAAAGTGAAATAATAAAATACAAATCGAAAATAGATCGATGAAATTGAAATTGCGGTGAGACAATACATTGAACTGTGCGGAAAGAAATATACGCCACAAAATTGTCTATATATAAAATGTGGTAGTTGAAGTGGTGGTGTTGTTGTTGTGCTCATGTAGTGCTGTGACTTACAGCGAAAATATCTATATTATTGCAAAGTAAATATTGAAATTATAGAAAAGCAACGATTTCGCTATATTTTCGTATGCATTACAATACATATTTTTATACTACAATACCTACATATGTATGTATGTATATATAGTGAAGCATATACGAGCAAAAGCTTTTACATAGCCTGCGCCTGTGTAATAATATAATATGTTTTTTTCGTAATAGCGCATTACGTGCCATACACTAGTGACAGCAACAACAACAGCAGCAACAAAAGCAATAAGTTCAATAAATGCCAGTAGAAACTAATAGAAAAGCAAAACACCATTGTATACTTGTAAATGAACTCAAATCAGCAACACACAACTCGCCAAAGCCTCAATTCGACGCGCCACAACTCACTTTCTGTCCATTCGACCAACAAATTTAGTGTTTTTTTTCTTGAATTTTTTCATTTTTTTTGTGTTCGAATATAGTTTTTGATTCCACTGCATGAATGGTTAAATGGTGAAGTAAATGACTGTCGAACACTGAGTTGAACAATTTACAATAATACACACGATATTTTATATTGTATACATGCTTTCATCGCGCACAGTTACTAAAAAGCCGCAGCAGAAACAGCAAACGTAGAAGCAGCGTCAGCAGCAGCTGTAACAGCGACAGCGACAGCGGCGATTGACTGCTGATGCCAATAGTTACAGCAGTTGGCATTCAACTTTAGTAGCGACGGTTGCTGTGAACACAATTACTTACTGTCTGTCCATCAGAGATCACTGTCAGTTTCGGTATTTTTGGCATATGAGCATTCCAATAGCGCTGCCGTCATTTACAACCGAGCAACTAACCAACCAACCAACCCTTCAGGCAGCTGCGCATCAGTTGCCGCTTGTGCCATACAGCGCTTGTGACCAGCCTTAACCGGAACGCAATTAAGATTTGTTTGCTGGCGCTGGTGGTGGTTCTAGTGTTTGAAAGTGTAGAATACTCGAAGTGTAGGCAGTTTTTATGCCAAAATTTGACTGCACTTTCATTTTTGTTGCAAGCTGCATGTTGTTGACATGTGCAAGTTGAAAAAAGGAAAATAATAAATTTTGAGTGTGAAATAATTGAAATAGAAATTGTGTGGAGTGTTTTGAAAAGAAAATTAATTTTAATGTGCTGTGTGTGCAACCGAAAAGTTCATTAAGTGCGCTAACAAAGCAAATGGAGTCATTCTCATTGTGAGCTCTGCCGTTAATTGTTTACCGTTTGCCTGTGTGTGTTTGTGCAAGTTTTACGTTATATTTACGCAGCGATGCGTATTTTAAGTACCGAGTTACGCTTACGCGTTAAAAATCGCAAACCGCGTCCATTTTCACGTGCCGCAAGTGCTGACGCCGCTGTCGGAGATAGCCGTTGCTGTGCTAATCCTGCTTTTGATGATGCCGATGGCGCGGGTGTGTCGTACAACAGAGGTGCGTATATGCAAGAGTGTGTGTCAAGTTATATTTACTAGCCTTAAGTGACTAGTTTTTTGGAATACTAAAGAAATGTAGCTAAGGTTCTTTGTGAACTCATTTGCATTAAGCTTCTTACGTATTATAAATGTGTGGATGACCGGTCATAGCGGTATCGCCAGAAAAAGGAAAACCGATGAGCTTGCTTTGAAGGGCACCAATACCTCCATTTTATCCGATTGTATGTGAGTCGTTCCTCCGTTGTCCTCTTGCGTTGTAGCAAGACCTCTGGACATCTTGTAAGCTCGGTAAGCGCTGGTCAACTGTTGGAAGTTATGCGACTATGAGATCCTTCTGGGCCAGAGTGAATCGTAAACGATCCTCTCAACTACTTGCTCTTAGCAAAGTCAATCTCGCCGCAATTGTAGGTGTTCTGACCGCACATTGTTCAATACGCTCAAACGCGGCGAGTTATTGGACTCTCTTTACTACAGCTCTCTTTATATATATGGAGTATGACGAAATGGAATCATCTTTTTACTTTCTCCATTATTGCCCGGTTTTTGCAAGAAATGAAAAATGAGATTGAAATGTTTCGGTAAACACACCTTCGATAAACCTAGTGAAGTGGCTAGGATTGATGTTAACCTCCTTAACAAATTTTTGATTAACTCAAAACGCTCCGTCAAATTATGAGGATCTGGTGACTAATTTTTAGAAATTAATGGGTAACACAAAAGTACCAACGTTTAGTGAGTCCATCCAAATGAGATCCATCGATTTACATACCTAACCTAACTTACCTACAGAATTTATACAAAAACACTATACAGCACCTCAAGTTGCAACCGAACTCTCTCTGAATTCCGTTTCGAAACACAAATAATTCTATTTCTCGTCGCCAGCTTGTTTATCGGTTGGGTTACATACTTGTATGTATATATATGTACATAATAAATATATATAAAATAAGTATAAATATACAATAAATATGATAAAATTTAAATTTATTTGGAGTATATTTGCTTTTGCTATCGTCATTGCTGATAAGCAGCAACTCTACAAACTTGATGTTGTAAAGATATCTGAAATGATCCAACTCGTTGAGCATTAATAAAACAACTCCCTGCCGCTTAAAATACGAGCATAATGGAATAAAAATGACATACCATTTATCTCTAACTCATATGTTGAGTTTTTATGATTTTTGGAACGTACACTCGAGCGGTCAAGTGTGCCCCTACATTTGCTGGTGCACAATACATTGCAGACTCTTCACAAAAAAATGTAGATAAACGCTAAATTGAAAGTCATTTTAAGATATACATTAGGATTAAGATCATTTTATAAAACCTACAACTGACTGCGAAACGATCTCTTAGAAAATTACTGCGGTCTCATACTTACCTTTTATCTCAGTGTGCATATCTGTCTACCTACCACAATTTCTCTATATTATTTTAGACCAATATAGTTTCAATGTCAGGAAGATTTTTGAGTCTTTTATTTACAGAATTTTTTGTTGAAGGTAAAACTTCCAACCATTCCGTTTTAGCAGTATCTAGCAAGAGAAAAGTTGTACTCTCCATCTAGTTTAACTAAAACAAAGTACTGTTTGAAACCTTTCGTAAATACGGACCGAGATTTCTGTGAATACATCCTTAATTTTAAAAGAATTTGATGTTAGAAATAAGCACATTAGTTGTGACATACTTTATAGGTTTCAGGGAAGAGAGATTTTGAATCAGCGACCAATTCGTCTAAGGCGTTGTCGAGTCTACATATGTATATTTACTCAAGATTGTTTTACTTAGATTGTTTTTCAAATACCTACCTACTAATACATATCTTCATTTCGATTAATATTGAAGAATGACGAACCGATCTAGCAACTCACATAACCAAATCAAATACAAAATAAAGAGGTTATGCCTTTTTAATGATGTATTCATATATTTTCATGTATTAAAATAACTTTGCCAAAGCTTTCACATGCAAATCTTTTACCAAGAGCAAAATATTAACAAAGTGAGTAGAAAGAGGCCAATCGAAAACCAAAATATTTGACCTATATTTTTAAAATGCCTTTGTAGCATTTCAATACAGAATATTGAAGATAGTTTAAATTCCGAACATAGCTGCATGTATGTAAACAACAGTATCGGCCATAATTGAACAGCTTCCACTCTCTAACAGTTTACGTGCTAATTCTCTTACAAAACAAAACAAATTCTGTGTCTGAGGCATCAATTGGCTCCTCTAATTAATACGTGAAAAGAAAAAGGTGAATGGCTGGCTGTTAAACAAAAACAAGTAAGGTAGTGCCATGGTTGGGGTATAACCGAAGTTTTTATACTCTCGCAATTTGTGGCGATCAAACGCGGGGAGATAATTGGAGGTGTGGGCAAAATTTGGTAGTCAACCGGAAAGTCGAAAATCGCTGCATGGAGGCCAGGAGCAGGTCTAGGCTGATTGCATACACCCTTGGCATTAATCAGAAAAATGCTTAAAAACATTTTTCTATGCAATTTAACTAAGATTTGTTGAATTTTTGGCACAAGGTCACCTTTTTTTATCACAAAAATATGCACTCGCCATTTAATTAATGTATCTCCCAGATTAGCCGATATTTTCGGTATGTATTGATAGTAGAATTACACAAGTTTTCGTTAAACCTTTACGGTTTCGGCTTGACGTAGGTACCGTTATTGGTCTAAGTTTTCTTTGTGTTGGAATAAACATATACCATAGGGTGTATGTTTAAAAAGTACCGATGTCGGGCTAAAATGTTTTAACAAGAGGACTACGACTATATTTTTAGCATCAGGCCATATTAGATATAAATATTTAGGCCCGCATATGCGTTATCTGAGGTCTTGAAAATGTCCAGCCCATTTTTGATATTTTTTAGATGTCTTCCCGAAGTCAATGACCTTTCAACCCTTCCTGAGCTCATTGACCTTAAGCGATGTCTACAACCCTTCACGATCTTGAAATGTGTTGTCCGTTTTCGACAATTTTTAGAAGTTTCGTTTATTATAAGATCAATGACGTTTAGTCAGGTCTACAACTCTCCTCGAGATCAATGACTTTTCAACCCTTCCTGAGTTCATTGACCTTAAACAATGTCTACAACCCTTCAAGAGATCAATGACCCCTTTGGTATACCTTTAGCGAGATGCACGAGTCTTTCCGAAGTCAATGGCTTCTAGTTTAGATTCTTGACGACGTCAATGACCTTGTTTTTACCTTTAGCATCCAGAGCCTTTAGTAAGATCAATCAAAATGATTTTAAAACATATTTTAATTATATGTATCTATATCTTTAAACCACTGATGACCTGCTACTTGCACGGACGGACGGACGTGCGGAAAATCATCTTCTTCTTTACTGGCGTAGACACCGCTTACGCGATTATAGCCGCGTAGAGTCATCACCCCGATTTTTTTTGATAGATATACGTAAATGAAGAGATAAGTATATCTATCTCGATTAGCTTTACGTATTTAAAGTAACTATGTGGGGAACACAATTATTTTACCCTATACAACATGCTGCGAGAGTAAAATGAAGATCAATAATAATATGAAACGCCTCGAAAAGTAGCAAAACAAAAAGTGATCTTGTCTCCCATTCGCATAACAAAGGGTTCAACTAATGGCGATTATACCAAAACGAATACTTCTGTCATTAGTCATCAATGTTTCTAGGCTTGCCTTAATGAAGATAGGGACATACATATCTGTATGTACGCTTGTGTATTTCTATTTAGTGTATAAATAACTTTGCGGTTCTAAGTGCGCAAACTACAAAATGTTAATTTTAGCTTGTTATTCGTTTTCACAGCAACCAGTTCATACGTTTCGTTTTATATGATCGCTCGTTCGCATTGAAATGAAATTCACGTTTGTGCAAAAGGGATCCACCCAGTAAGAATAGTAACACGTAGGAGAGTAGTACGTAATTCTGTATATATACAGAATATATGTTATATTTTATAATTACACACCTCACATTGCTCACATAGCTTTAAAAAGCTAAATTAATCGAATTTTCTGACTCCTAAACATTCAATGATCCGAACTAAGTTGACAGCTTTTCTCGCACGGTTCGTGTAGATTTGCTGTATCCGCGCGAGCACAATTTAACAGAGAACATAATCTAGATTACGCGGGCGCCACGAAAAATCATCTTACGAACACAAGATTGTCAAAATATTAATGAACGAATTGTAAAGAAGTAACAGTAGTGTCAGTTGTGTGTACAACACATTCTGTTGTTCCTGTTGTCAACTTATTGCGAACATGTAGTCAGTTGAGCATGACATAATTAGGCTCATTGTTGAGAGATATCGTCATACATACAAATGGATATGATACTATTATGGTGAACCTAAAGATATTAAGAATTTCAATGTACATACTTATGTACTTTAACGTTGGTGATATTCGTATTTTTTCCTTAGAAACTTTTATTTGTCCAATTATAAAATAGGAAAATAAGGAAAATTAATATGGCTTTCTAATAAAGAGCTGTACCAGTTCAATATATGAAATTAATTCCGTTTTTACTATCTGATCAAATTTGACCCGGATTGAAAAAATACATTTTCACGTATTTTAATATAAATCTTTATTATTGAGACGTTTATACCCAAAACATTAACCAAAATGTGTTGAGATCCTCGACCATTTCTCTGATGCCTACTCGATTTTCAAGCATTGTTTCTTTAACTTTTTCGACGTTCTCACAATTATTTAGTAGACGTGAATGAAAGACTCACATAAGGCAAATTTTCGATGCTTTCTCAACCTTCATTGAATGCTTTTAGCCTCTTTCACACTTCTGATACATTTTCAGCGATTCCAGGGACGTGATTCCTTGCAAATTTTCTAGTAAAAGTATTGGTTCGGTTTGGGGCGCTGTTTATATGGACCAGACCGGAAGATTGTAATACCTGTAATACGAGATACGATTGGTTGATCCAATTGATATTGAAATAAAAATGATTTTCGCCGTGGCAAGGACCACCTTAATGAATTCTACAAAAATTTATGACAATGCTTATTCGCACTTATAAATAAATGTCATGGAACGTGTGCGCAATTAATTTCGCTAAAAAAACTTGTCTAAAGCGCAGAAAAATGCATTGAAATAACTCGCATATAGGCGAGATATTTTCGCGAGATCAAGAGAGCAAGAGCAGACAGTATATGCTATTTATGGGTGGCTGTGAGGGCAGATGCAGTGAGCACTTAACCTTTGGACCGCGACAATTTCCGTTGCTCGAATTTTTTAAATTCTTACAATATTCAATTGGGAACGATTCTTCAAAGATGAGAAATAATACTATAAAATAAAACACTATATTTACTTTTACTTTTGATTCAGTTTTTTTTCTCTAGAAACACAATTAAAGATATTTTTTAAAAATATAGTCACCATCAGTCTATTCGGACAACTAATACTTAGACTCTCTCATCAATTGTATATGTCTATGATGCGTATTTACGACCGGTCCACTTTTTGTTCGGCATAATCAATTTGTGAATTTTGAAGGTTTTGTAATTCCATCTAAAGTATTTTCATAAAAATTTCAGCATGCCTATACCATATTGGCATTTCTGAAGAGAGTAAATTTATTAGATATGAACATACCCTGAAAAATACTATAGCAGAATAAAATTACAATACGTTCAGCTCTGCTGATTAGCAAAAATAATGAAATATATATCCGAGCGCTCGGCTTGTTCTCTCTAAAAATATAGTCACGCTGTTTGGTTTTCGAATTCTAAAGAACAAAGAAGGCGAAACCCGAAACTTCTCACTCTGTATTAATGTGAATAAGTGACAATATGAAATTTAATTCCAAACATATAATACGTAGGTTGCCTTTTACATTTCGGGATTTGACTACCCTAGTTTTGTAATCTTGCTACTCACAACCCATAGTAAAGTTTGGCATTTTTCATGGTATAGATACTTTGTACGTTTTGACATACGAACGTATTGGTGTTGTTTACAGTTACTTGAAATATTCAAATCAAACAGAAGTGGATTAAATCGCGAACATTTTCGCGTGATTATCTTTTTAAATTTTCGAATTAACTCAGCCATAGTGCTTGCGATGAAAGTCCATCTAGGTTCAGTGTTTATAGATATGTAGAATGGTGAAGTTGATCGTGGTCGAGGAACGCTACAAGACGAACTTTGTGAATGTCGTCTAAAATCAGTTGTTGTTCTAGAAACTATTGATGCTATGCGCAAACTGATATTTCAAGATCGTTATGTGACTTACCATGGGATTGAGACAACTATAGGGACCAGTGGGACCAGCGTACATTCAATATTGCATGAACATTTGAATGTAGATCATTCTTTTTCACGTTCGATCCCACATAATTTGTTGATCTTTCAAAAAAAGCTCTTGTTGATTGATCGAGAGCAATAAAAATACGATATAGGTACTTTGAAACACGGCTGTGATATCGGGATAGTTGTCTGTATGGATGTTTCAAGATCAGTCGAATCCAACAAAAGTTGTTCGCCCACGAAGCAGTTCCAAACAAATGGTACCCTGTTTTTTTTTGGAAAAACTAGACATTTCGCAACCATGCCATTAGAACCACAGTTGTCTTTTAAGAAATCAGGAAAGCAATCGCCGAAAACGGATCACTCTTCAGCACGAACATCTTTTTATTCTTGTACGTAAAAAAACCTAGAGGTCAACGTTTTTTGACGCCTGCAGAGTTGTTGCATTCAAAACGCAAGTTATGGAAATACCTCAATCAGAGTGGCAAAAGGGCTTCGCGAATTGGTTTCAATGCATGTAAAAGCATATAGATTTTAATGGAGAATGTTCAGAAAACCAATAAAGCGATTTTCCATTATTAATATTTCTTTTCGTTCTCCATTCCCGAAACATAAAGCGCAACCCTCGTAACAGTACATTTACTGCTATAAATATATTCTTACAAAGCTACCACCACCCAGCCCAACATACTCTTTATATGTATGATTATAAGCTTCATTGCCCTCAGCGCCGACAACTATAAACATACTTTAAAGTTAACTCATTTTAAGCCGTGCTTAATGCTCAAAAATTAAAAAAAAAGAACGTAAGAACGTGTGCCAAATATACAGTCGTCATATCGTACCCAAGTGTGAATTTACATATATACATAACCATATGATTTATATGGACATTTACATACATACACACATATGGTTGATGACGGCGTTGTCGCTGGCGATTTTGAGTTTCGTAGGCGTACTATTTGGCATATGCTTACTTTTGTATTATTCTGGCTCTTTTAACGCTTTTCACTTCAGTTTCATATCGGTCTTGACTTGAGACGCGTTGCAAGTGTCGAACCCACTCGTATCGCATTCAAAGTGCATATAAAGTGCCTATAAAAATCTTATCATAAAGTAAACTTTTATTGAAAATATCAGTGACACAGTGTTCTACCTGTTGGAGAATCGGCCGCCAGTGATTTTGTCACTCA
>NW_026038167.1:0-58653 GCF_023373825.1 Bactrocera dorsalis
AAAACGACCGAACAGCCAATATATCGCGTAGGGTGAAGCTATTGTCTTAGCAATGCTAATTATTTGGTTTTAATGTGCCTTGAATTTGTTGTTGGGTTAATAGTAGATTACTAGTCAAATGTCAAATGTAAAATATGAATCCTATAGTGTTAGCCTGGTGTCTGGAAATATAATCGAATATGAAATATTTATATAATGAACTTTGTTGTTTTCAAGAAGCAGAATACCCTATAATTCTCCATTTGCCGGGCAGTTTTTATACTTAAGAACTGAATCTCATTTTAGACTCCTAAGGAATAGCTGATAACAATCGCTCTACTATGTTGTTGTTGTTGTAGCAGCAGAGTTTTGCTGAGTTGACAGTCCTTAGGCGGATAAAAACTCGAGTTCTTTTCGGTTAAGTAGACTCGACTGTGGGGGAACGAAACCGCTCTATTATAATCTCACATGCTTAGGTGGTTAGCATAAACAAGCTTAACTATTTTCGAGATATTCAAAGCCTTTTTGGAGTTATTCATAAGCCTGAATTTTCTATATATAGGTGGAATATCCTCTTCAGGTTTGTGTGTTGGGTTTGGGACCCGCCACGTAAAACACGCCCCATAGAAAACAAAACAGCAGCTTCGGAAGAGAAAAAAAATCTCGTCCGAGGCTGTTGTATGCTTTTCGGCTGTAACCGCGTAAACGGTATCTACGCCAGAAAAGAAGAAGAAGAAGAAGAAAGTGTAAGAATTAACCTAATTTTCTGTTAAGTATTCCCGTACCAGCTGTGTTTTAGCAACACTGAAGACCAGCATTCTAAAAAGTGTATATAATAACTCGTCGGCGGCTGTATGTTTGACCAAAAAGCGCTAAGTTTTTAAATGGTCAGGTGCATGCCTGCACCTATGTAAATACACTCATTATTAGCACAAATATATGATAGCAATGCGAGAAATATGTACTTTATAGTTTTAATGATGCCAGCGAGCAAAGGCTGTGCGCCGAAGTTATGTCCATTTGCAGAAGTGTGCGTGTAGTGTTGTGTAAATATTTGTAGGTACATTTGAAGATTAACGAAAATGCCTTTCTACACTGTGGCATACCACAGCTGCGTATGTGTGTGTGTCAGTGTGTGTGCAACACCCGTTTATGTTCACTCACGAATATTTTTTATGGCTCCGGTTACAGCCATAGGCGGAAAACATGTGTTGTTGTTAGTGTCGAAGGTATTGAAGGCAAGCAAAGCAGCCGCTAAAGTGCTTGTTAATGTCATATTGATATGAATTTATGGCAACACGTGAACGAGATATCGATTCGCGCGCTCAACATGAACGTGCCAAAGTGGCAGCTACTACTAAAAAGCAAAACACAACACCAACAACAACAAATAGCAATATGAACAACAATAGCATGCAACACGATTGCTGTAAAGGTGTTTCACTGAGGTAACTGACAAACTGGCTATAACAAAAACAGAAAAAACAGAAAAAAGAATGAAAGAAGATGATCTTCGGGAGAAGCAAAAAAAGAAAGTTTGCGCAAGTAGCTTATAGAATACATACATACATATATGTATATAAGGTATTGTATATGTGTAGTTGAAAAGAAAGCACGCACTTAGTTTTGTAGCAAGAACCTGAAGTTCGCTAGGACAACGAAGCATTTATTGGCACAAATTTGGGTTCAAAATTGTCGAGAACAGGAACATGCCACCAACAAATTTGCCTAATGAACTTTGTGTATCACTCCTGGGTCAATCACAAACCGGTTTTCACTTGCTAATTTATTTTCCAAACATTTGTGCCATTGCCACCTTTTGTTGCGCCACTAATTAATGTTATTGTATGCGCAGCACACACACATACACACAAGTATTGAAAATAACAAAAGTCACTCTTCAGTGGTGGAAATTGACTCCACTGTGCGACTGCGCTTAACTTCTTGACAACGCTTGACACGCATTTGACGCTTCTACCCTCTTCACTTGCAACACACACTTAGCTGCTTTTGGTGGTGTTGTAAAGTTAGGCACTCGCAAATGCTGTCAGTGTGGTTGCTGCGCATGTCCTTTCAGCTTGCAACCCCGGTTTGTGATTTGTTGTTGCATAGTGGTATTGTGTGGTTTATGATTTGCTCAGGCGCGAACATATTTTTGTGGCAAGTGGCACACATGTTTAAAAATTGCAAAAAAAAACACAAAGCGCCCTTTAAAATGTAACATGTGACAGTTTCTCAGCACATGAACAAGTGTTTTAGGTTCCGAAGCGCTAGCAGACATGTATTATAATGTAATGAAGTATATTAGTGATCTGGTTTTTAAAAATAAAACAAAAGTTTTTTTTTATAATTTTTAAGCATTCTTATCAGCTTTTTGGCAGCGTGCGACGTTCCCATGATATTAGATAGTGAGTAGTGGCGTAACAAAGAAACAAACAAACAATGATTATGTCATACATGACAAGTGAAAATGTACGAATTAATATACCGTTACTTAATTGTCAATTATAGTATCTACCCTTTTTTCTGTAGAACGCTCAAGTTGAAATTTCATTCCAGGTGTTTCTTGAAATCAACTCATAATGTTCCACTTTTTATAAGTTTTTGTTTTATCCCAAAAGGCCAAATTATCTGCTCACTGAAAAGTTGTCTCAATAAATGCGATGTGTGAAAAGTGGCGTCATCTTGTTGAAACCAAATGTCGCTTATATCACGAGCTTCAATTTCAGGCATCAAATAGTCGGTTATCACGACATCGGTGCGCGATAATGGCTCCATTGCCGGTTACTTTCTCAGCGGCATACTTTTTGGGGAAATATGGATCGATGATTCCACCGTCCTACAAACCAAATCATTACTTTTTCTGGATGAAATAGCAGCTCTTGAATGTCTGCTTGTTTACATACCCATGAAGCCAGAACGGTCTCATCGCTGAACAAAATTTGGCTCTAAAACCTAGGATCTTCTTGGAAATTTTCAAGAGCCAATAGAGCGACGCGATGTCGCTTGGGAAGATTTAGTGGCTTCGGTTGTTACACAAGCTGTACAAGTATATTATATACATATTCTAGACAAGTTAATAAAGCAATTAATTTAGCAATTAGCATCCAGCAGCGAACAGAGTCGGTTTAAAACTTGGAAATATGTTCTAACGAAAAATAAACGTCACATAACACTATTGTTATCACATATGGAGCTGTGGCTTGGGCCCCGAAAGCACCGCAGATTTCGGTAGAACTTCAACTATCGAAGCTGCTACGACTCGCCTGCATCTGGGTGTCGGATGCCATGCGCACATGTCCGACGGCGGCACTTGAAGTCTTGCTGTATCCTACACCGCTTCACCTAGTAATCGGTCAAGTTGTCAAATATTGCTCCAGGTGACAGCATAAGGGTTTAGCAGAGGTGAGGTATCTCTTCCCAACGTATGAAGGACCCAAATGGCGAAATACCATAGGCTCATCTCCCCAGAGTCTCCCAAGGGCATTACCAAAAATGTTAGTGTTAACTTCATTAGGAAGTTTAAGGTTACCCTCAGCAGTAAGGCTGAATGAAACCATTTCGCTCTCGAGCAACTTCAACGGCTTGAAAACGTCAGAGAGAATTGGCGCAAGGGTCGCAGGACCACCCACAAAACTCTTCATACCTATGGGTGGTTTTCCGAGCATATTCCAAGCGGAGCTCTTTGCTATAAGAAAGATAAATCTCCAACGCAACTATCGCTGAATGTATAGCTATACTAAGCGATAGTTAAACGGCACTCAAAGCGATTGAGCGGTTGAGATCAAATCGTTATTGGTGCAGGAGCGTTTAGAACGACTGAACTGATACCGTAACCAAGTGTACGTTATTTGGGTGCCAAGGGTATAGCCTGGAAAAAACTGGCTGATGAGCTTGCCTGCTGCGCAGTATCCAACAACATGGTAGGTCCGGAACCTTCCATTACAGGAGCTGCTCTGCAAGGATGAAACAGTGGGTAAGGAGAATCATTGACAAAAACTCCTAAGCATGCGCCGTGTTAATGGGTGGTTACAACTTCAAGAGGTTTAAATATGTAATTAACCTCCCATGGGAAAAACTCATGCTACTTGTCACATTCTACACTGCCCATTGTAGACTTCTATAATATGGGTCTATCTACTTGTGCGATTTGCCAGTTCTGCTACTTGGAGTCTGGAACTCCAGAGCACCTGCTAAATGACAGAACTGTACAGGAAAAAGGCCCTTGTCCATGTTTCCAAAAAGGGATCACATCACCTCATAGCTGAGTCGCGGTACGTTCTTCATTTACTTATCTAATCTAAGCTAAGACTATTGTTCCTCAAGGATGATTTTCGGTGTAGTAGTTATTGTTGTTGCTGTTGTTGCGGCAGAATTCTGCCGAGTTGACAGTCCTTGGCCGGATAAAAATCCGGGTCCGTTCCGGTTACGTAGACCCGACTGTGGTGGGAACGGGAAGTAGTTATTAGAAGATCTCGGCTAAAGTCTTGGGCGTAAAGTACAGCATATAATATTAATAAATAATTCGACACTATAAAGAACTAGAATCGCCACCCTCAATAGCTTGCGATTCGTCGCAGCTCGACGCATGCGCTTAATCACTTTTGGTCAGAAATATTGATTCGGTATCGAAGTGCTGCCGTTTGTCGCTTTCGCCGAACCAAATTATTGAAATGTTTGATTTTCTGACAGCTTGGTTGGTGGTAGAGATTAAGAGATTTGCGTCAAGCAAATTGAGTGGCTGCACAAACCAACATTTGTATTCACAATACAAAAATTATAAGTAGGAACAAGTTCATCAGAAGTGGTGCGCAGTCGCATTGCGCTCAGTAAAAGTGAATGTTCCGTTTGATGCTTTTGCGAAACTTCGATTCCCCGTTAATCAGATTAAGTTGACAGTTATCTTTAAATATGTGCCAGCTGAATTGCGTTCGTTTCACTAAACGAGCTCTCTGTATTTGTGTTGACTTGAGCAATTAGTTTTATGGGACCGGCTTTACGAGGTCGTTCATACTTTTTGGAGATTTCAAAAGCCATTAAATGTTGAAAACTCGGAGTACTAACTAACACACTAACTGTAAATATTAATACTCAATCTAATACTGCCGAAAGATGCTTCTTCAGCCAGTTGCCGCTTTAAATGGCAAATCCGAGTCGCTTGGCTTGGCAAATAGCCCAGCATCGATTACGCCGCAAGGCACAAGGAGTTATAGCCTCAAAGCGAAAGCTTAAACGCCCTCTGGGTGGACGTGATATGAAATTTAATATTGTAGAACTCAGGTTGTAAATTTGCTTGCTGTCTTAGCTGGCTACCTCAACCTGCTTGCTGCCGCGCCCGCTACCGTCACAGTTGCCGCTCGGTTGCCGTTCGGTTGCTTAGCTATTACGGCATAGTTGTTGTACTATCGGATTTCTTTTCATTAAAGTGCATCACGAAATCAATGAAGATGAATATGCAGCAGTGCGCGCTTGTTGCATGCAATTGTTGCTGATGCACAGATTTTTTACTGCCAATTTCGCCGCTTTATCCCTTCTATTTTGGATTTGGTTTTATTGTCGAAGATTCGTTGGTGCAGAAAATTGTTGTTGACCGCGTATTTATAGAAAATCGCCGGCTTATAGCCTATTTCCCTCAGCACATGATCAACGAGATACAAATTTCATTTTGACCGGAGTTGGCGGCATACTTGCGGATCGGCAATATGCTGGGGATTTGTGTGCAGAAGATTTCTGATTTATGTGCAGCAGCGCATGCGATCTCTGGTGTTATGTGCTGGCGGACGAAATTGCCAGCTTGGCTTTTTATGTACCTCTCAAAGGGGGTGGGGTTGGGAGTATGCAGTTTCATATGTTTGTATGTGTGCGTGTGGGTACTTCGGGTAACCGTTTATTTCGGAGGCTACTCGATACGTCCGCGTATACCGCAAGCTGCAGCTATATGTAGTCCCTAGACTCAAGCGGTGCAGCGCTTCTTCGGCAACATTGCTGTGAGCATTCTAAACAGCAATTGTTAGAAAGCAGTAGAATCTAAATATATAAAGAAAGATGCAAAAGTATAAAATAAGCTGATTTTCTCATAAAATGATTGCAAGAAATTGGGTTGAGCCAAAGTCAGATACTCATACCAGAGCACAGCCGAAAGGGAGGAAGCCAAGCATAACAGTTGAAAAAAGCACAGTTGAACACAATGACCCTGTGTACGAGACGGGTTAAGGAATATATAACATCACTTCAATGGCGTGGATTACTTCTCCATAAGACTACGAGTATTTTGGATACGAGGCCATAGCTGTATCGCAAGCCATTGTATAGTAGATAAGTTGGCAAGGAAAGGAATATCAGCTTTGCTAACGTGGAGTGTTAACAGGTCGGAACTCCACTGCCTTCTTTCGAGTTACTATTGGACAACTGGGCCTTGTGGAAGCTTGGTCAGCGCTGGGAAACTATTGGTACATAGATCTTTCTGGTCCATAGTCAATCGCAAAGGAACCAGCGAGCTCTACGCACTCAGCAAGGTAAAGTTTACCCTAATTGTGGTTGTTGTAATAAGGTCGAAGAAGAAGACGTTGAAACATCTCAACTGTTTCTTCTTGATTGCCTGGTATTGGAGTGATTCTATAACTGGGTTTATGGAAGATGGAAGATTTATCCATTTTCTCCTCTTTGGATTGAAGGAACCACTGTTTTTTGCAAGATCTGGTATGAGAGCGTTCGGATCCATGGTGTGTTGTCTGTGTAGCGATGTCAATATTTGGTTGGTTGGTAGCTAGATGAATTTGAAAAAAAGAACCGTTGTCCCGGGTATAATTATATATGGCTATAGAACCCCAATCGATCTAATGTATCATATTATTACTAATGGATATTACAAACACGTTTCTGCAGAAAAAGGATTCCTTCAAGAACCAGTTTAAAACCTCGTGTAATAGTGAACCAAAATCACAACCGCCAAATAAAATTAAAATTACTGCGCCATTGCCATTAACTATGGGCACATAAAGTATCGTATCAGCGATTGTGTGGCACGTTTACCACCTGTCGCGGTGTCGGTGTCGTTGTCGGCCACGCTCTTTGCAGCGATAGCCAAGTTTATGGTGTTGCACATGGCTAAGCGTGTGTTAAACACATTTACACGGCCAATTGGCCAGCGACAAAAGAGACAACCAGCCAACAACCAACAATCACAAGCAATAACAATAGCAACAACAATGAGGAGTGAGCCATTGTATGTGCAACATTTTTGATTATATCTGCGTCACCAAACGGTGGCACGGCAATGTGGCGCGTTAATAGCCGCAGCCCACGTCTCCTGCCTGGCAACCAATTGACAAGTGAGAGCCCATGGTGTTATAGTGGCGGCAGTAAATGCTTTTGTTGCAAGCAACCGCATATTGTTGCCTCCCAATGCAACCGCCTTCGCCAGCAACTGGCCGACTCTTACCGGCCGGAGTTGGCAATTTTTGAGTTCACCGCAAGCGTCAATTATTCGTATAATTTATGATGCCCACCGTAGCTCTCGGCAACAATAACAAACGTCTGTAGAACGGTTGTTGGATTTGGTGCATGGCGGTGTGGTTGGCTGCTCGAGCCTGGCGGCAGGCAGTAGTTGATGGCTACCGACGTTGCAACCTCATTTCATTTGCCGCACATTGCCTTATTGAAGTTATCCGGTTCCCGGCAATCTGTTTCGGCTTTTCAGCTTTCTGCGTTCGCGCATTGTCTTTCAAAAAGTGGGGGAGTCCTATTTTGTCCATATTTGTAAGCGACGCTTTTGAAGCGCTTCATTGGCGATGCGCGGCATGTGGAGTGCTACAAACCGTTGCTCGTCTACGGCTTATTAGTTATTGTATTACTTATTAGCTTTTTTCGGTTAGTCAACGTTTTTTGTCGGGTTTATTGGCGCTTTTCTTTAATCATTGTTGTTGTTGACGAGTTGGTACGTTGTTCTTGGTCACAAAGTAGAAGTCAGCATGAATATGAGAAGTAGATGACATAAAAACATAGTTTAGATGAAGAAATGATTTAGAAAATATTCTTAAGAAACTTTCCGGAATACTACAATTGCAATTTTGGAAAAATTAAACTTTTGGTTCTTTCGCCGATGACGTGTGATGCATACTTCCCAATCATCTTAACTACTCAAAAACCTCTTCGGAATAGGTCGTTTATTGTTAATTTTTTCGACGAAAATATCCGAGTTTAAGTAGTTTTGAGCAGAAATTTAGTTTTATAAGAAATAGTGCGCGTCATATAACTTGAGGATCTCTCGGGAATATCTTTTTCTTTACTAGCGTAGACACCGCTTACGTGGTTATAGTCGAGTTTACAACAGCGCGGCAATCGGTCTTCACTGCCGCTGTGCGACGCCGATTGGAGATTCCAAGTGTAGCCAGGTCCTTCTCCATCTTGCGTCGAATACTTTCAGAGCTGGAGTGTTTTCATCCATGCGGACAACGTGACAATGACGTCTTATACCACCTACACCTCATCGTTCCAACGACTGCGTCGTTGCCAATGCGCAAAGGACTATTAATCTTCCGCAGAACCTTTCGTTAACTCATCAGATGTTGTTATCGTTCATGCCTCTGCATCATATAGCAGGACGGGATTGATGAGGGACTTCTAGAGTTTGGTCTTTGTACGTCGGGAGAGGACTTTACTTTCAATTACGTTTTGAAGGAGTTGGATTTCGAGACTGGCATTGTTGTTGTTGTTAATGATGGTCCCAAGATAAACGAAATTATCTACGGTTTCGAAGTTGTGACTGGCAACAGTGACGTGGGCGCCAAGTCACCAGTGCATTGACTGTTTGTTTGATTACAGGAGATATTTCGTCTTGCCCTCGTTCACTACCAGACCCATTTGCTTCACTTTTTTATCCAGGAGAAAGTAGAACCAACGGCGCAGTTTTTGCGGCCAATGATATCAATATTATCAGCGTATGTCAGCAGCTGATTTTTCTAAAAGATTGTAGCTTCTCGATTCAGTTCTGCAGCTCGAATTTCTCCAGCAGTGGATTGAAGAAGTCGCATGATAGAGAGTCGGCTTGTCTGAAACCTCGTTTGGTATCGAACGACTTGGAGAGGTCCTTTCCGATCTTAACGCAGCTTTTGGTATTGCTCAACGTCAGTTTACACAGCCGTGTTAGTTTTGCGGTGATACCAAATTCAGACATAGCATCATTAAGGCAGTTATTTTTCGTGCTGTCAAAAATAGCTTTGAAACCGAAGAAGAGGTGATGTGTGTGATCCTCCACTCACGCGTCTTTTCGAAAATTTAGAGCATGGCGAATATCTGGCCTTGGCCAAGAACAGTACTTTAATTGTACCCAAGCCTTTATATTCGCCAGATATGGCTGGGTGTGATTTTTTCCTATGTCCAAAACTAAAGAGAACCTTAAAGGGCCGCTAATTTTGGAACATACCTCGTTAAGACCTTAGTGCCATCTAACTGAATATTTATAATATAATTATATTTTCTTAAGCCTGTTGTTTATTCGATATTAATCACTCTATAATTTAGGTAAAACAACATTTCTGACTGTATCTTCCGACTGCATTTTTCTCCGCAAATAAAAAACTTTAAATGAAGCTATAGGATTTACATGCAATGTAATGGCAAGAGACTTTCGTGACAGTAGCTTTAGCCATGCTCTCCGCTCTTAATACATATGCATCTCAAACATGGATATATAGCTGTATATTTGTTTGGTATTGAAGACATTAATGCCGTTAATGGCTACTATAAAACTGGACGCTGTTAGCGCTTGGTGCAGTTAAATTCCGCAATGCACGCTATAATGGAAATAATTACAAGTAATTTATTAAATAAATTGCATTCCATTTCATGGTTGAATTGCTTCGCACCCAATGCGATAAGCTAAATGATTGGGAATGTATTTGGAAAGGCGAATGAAGACACCAGTACGACCAGCCTTAAATGTTTTGAAGAAATTTCTTCACACATTGCTTACGCTATCGATACATTTACTTACACTATGTAGCATAGTCTTATTTAGAGACTTGCGCATTGGATTGTCTCGTTATGTCTAATTGAAAGTTAATGTGTCTTTTAATGTCTTCAATAACTAGAACATGCATTCTTGCAACATGAATCTTGGCATATCTTTTAAATTTTGCGTGAGTCACTATATAACACCTCGTTGTCCGAAGCCCGTTAGCCTTAAAATCCAGTCAATGTTGGCCTTTCGAGGCCGAGCAAAAATGTGAATATCGCATGTTGTTGCTTTTTATGAGACACCAAGAGGTGTGTTTTGCATTTTACATCAAATTAATTTGCATTTACGAGTATTGCTCTAATTTTAATTTACTCAAATGTCATCGGACTCAACGTGACTCGAATTCACACATCGCGCTCACATCGGAATGTATGGGGAAAGCGTGTTCTTGGTGATTAATTACATACTATTGCTAGAAGTATTGCGAGCTTATGTTGGAACTATGTTAAGTCTAATTATTATGCGTGTTGGTATAAGGTCCACAGAGAATTAAATTTACAAATTTCGTACTCTTCAAAAGGAAAGGCTTTTTTCCAAATAAGCAGTTGGGCATTTTTAAAACACACATGTTTTTTGCTAGATTTCAAACGTCACGGCTACGTTAGGTCATCTCGTCCAAATGGATGAAAAAACTCCAGTTCGGAAAGTATTTGACGCAGTATTCGCCGGGGGAAGCAGAGGAAGACTTCCACACCGTTAGGTAGACCAGATGGAGAAGAACCTGGCTTTACTTCGAATCTCCAATTGGTGCCAAATAGCGAAAAGGAAGAACGACTGGCGCGCTGTTGTAAACTCGGCTATAATCCGGTAGCGGGGTTTACGCAAATAAAAAGAATAATAGCTTTTCAAGCCAATTCGCAGGATTCATAAAAAATATGTAAACCGAGATACTTCAGCATTAGCGTAATAAAAGCTGGACAGTGAAGGATAAAGTATTTGAATGTTGCCACCTCATCTTCCTGATTGTAACTTTGACAAGCCTCCCCGTATGAATGCCAATGGGGCAGTGTCCAGAAGTCTGTTATTGCGGTTACGTGAGCCTTGCTAAGACATAGCAGTTCGGTGAATCATTATTTTCCCCTCTGGGCTGCAAGCTTCCGCAACTTCACAGGTGCTGATTGCTGATCAACGCTTGCTGAGCTCACGCGAAGGCTATAAATCGAGCGCCAGAATGCTCGTTCATAACCTGACGGAAATTGGGTATGGGTACCTTTTATGGCAAGCTCACTGGTTGTATTGGGTAGTCGAAAAAGACTTTTCGTATTTTGTCAATATGTTGTTGCAGTCGTATATCTCCAGTACTATATAACATCGGAGTGTATGCATACCACCCTAAAAGTGCATTTCGGAGAAGTACATCTACTACTACCTTGATGGCTGTCACTTCTGTAGCTCCCGACAGAACCTCAAACCTTCCTCTGGGTTTTGATCTATTCGTAAAAAGCTTCCTATTGAATATATTTATACTGCAAAGTATACTACAAAATGTATTGAATACGAGGCTAAATTTCTTCCTAAAATATAGCTTATCTTAAAATTTCCTGAACTGAGTAATTTTAATACCCGTATTTTCAATAGGCTTATGATTGCTTGTTGTTGTTAAAATATTTTTGGGGGATTTAGTATATGTATATGACAAAATTGTAAATATTTTCAAAAAATTTGGTGCTTGAAGGGTTTCCCAATCCTTACAATTTTCGGCTCAAAATTTAGAAAATTGTGTTACAAAGACATATTTCTTGCATTTCTCAAACTTTCATTCATCGATATTTCTTTCCAATTTGATTGCAGACTTGTCTTCAATTTTTCTCTTACAAAATAATTAATGCGTATTTATGTCGGCTGTAAATGCAACAAGTTTTCTTAAACGTTTTCTATTTGTTTAAAATTTTTTGTGTGTTAATTTTAAGATTTCGCCTGATTCCTCAAAGAGTTTTCTGATATTTCATAAATCAAGGTGCGCACCATGCTGCCGTTTGATTGGCCCCCACTGCGCTCCAAGTGCTCTTCAAATCACTTCTTGCCGGCTCTACTTTGCTTGGCCTGGCGTTGTACATTACATGTTCATTTATAATAATATTTCTAAGCATTTGTGTTGTTTTTGTCGGTTCACAAGCAACCGAGGCCGCCTTACTCAAACAGTTGGTTTGCTAATTAAAACGCCGCATGCACTTTGAAGTGTTACTCTTTTGTTTCATATTCAAAATATATTTCATTTCAAACGATTTTCTAGCTACATTTATAATTACAAACACTACTCTTTGTAGTACCAAGATTTATTTTCAGTTGGTGCATGTTAAAATTGAGGCACAACACTGGAAGGTAAATATTTGTATGAAATAATTTTGCTTGAACATTTTTATTTTGAAATCAAATTTTTGAGTGAAGCTGTTCGTTTTGATGCCACAGAATTCTATCTTCTTGCCTCGAATGTGGTCCAAAATATTTCAGCCTTAGGTTTTGAGGTTGAATTTTAAACTGGGTTTAATCTTTTTTAACTTTAGCAATAGCTCTCTCCTTTCCTTTCCAAAAAGAAAGAGATCTTGTAAATTTTCCCGCACATTGAATGCAGGATTGATTCTCAGTTAAGTTTCGAAGTGCTTTTTCTTGCTTCAATATTTCGACTGTTTGAGAGACTAAGGACCCTTTCAAAATTCTTCAGAAGTCTTATGGTGGTATTTTTTTCTGCCTTTGTACGCCACGGTGTCCATTATTAGTGTTATCAAGTATACTTGTATGTAGCCTTTTTGCACTAAAAAATTTTCCGAGTGCGTTATTTTCGTGATGATTAAAACATGATGGATTGTCCTGCTGCCAGTTGAGTTCCCAGTTTAGCTTTATCAGATATAACAAGCATATCAAAGAGCAATTAGTATTGAGTGTCTTTTGCTAATAACTGGTTTTAAGAAGAATACAATTTAGTACTTCTAACCGTACTCGGTACTTTGCGCTTTTGTTGTTGGTCATAGACTGATTTTCTTCTATAAGGATTGCTCTCTCGAATCATTAATTACCGCTCATTTGTATGTTATGCTTGTCGAATGAACAATGCGTGATATTTTTAGGTTGAAAACTCCAAGATGTTGTTTTTGTTCTTGTGGTGATAGAATTTTTCTAGATCTTTCCATATTGTGGTCCTGTAGAATTAAAATCTTATTTTTCCATGTAGATGTATGTCAGCTAATTGAGCGAAACTAATTCTCTTCTCATATATGACTGTCAATTTTCGTCGCGTGTGGTTAACTAAGGCTTGTGTTTATATGAATTACAAGATGTTAAAAATCTTTAAGTTTTTGCATGTATTATATATGTATGAGCATTAACATAAAATTTGGATTATTCAATAATGTGATTTTGTCTTAGTAGCGTTGTATTATTTCAAGTGCAATCTTGAAACATTGAAGCCAATTAGTGTGTAAAATGGTGAGTAAAGGTATAATAAGTTTGAGTTTCTGCCCTACAAATTTTATTCTAATATATGGTTCTCAAGCTCTTTAATAATCTTCATATTAGTTTTACTTTCTTATATCATTTGTTTCGAATCAGTCGTTTTTGATTATATGGTAAGAGCTCATATGGCATGACGGAAGACTTTGATATATTAAAAAACGGAACTATGCAGTACAAGCTTTCTTTTCGGAATATTTAAAAACTGTGCTTTAAATGTTAGTTAAACGCCCATTTAAATTATTTTCAAGTTCAGGTCGTCGTCGTCATCGGTTTCCAATTTCCGAGCTCCATAAAAAACAAATACACCGCATGATGTGATTATTTCCGCCATGACACGTACGAGCATAAACTTGTAAAGTTTCGAAATCAAGGCCAAAATCCACCTTCATAATTTCAAATCAATTAAAAATTATTTTCGAACATGTACGCCTGTCGCACGTTGAACAATAACCGTAAATTATCACCAATATATTTGTACAAATAAATTATCACAAAACCACCAGCACTCAACAACCAAATAAACACAAAATACAAAATACTAAATACATAAACAAAAACAAAAACAATAATAAGAAACTTTATCGCAAATGATTTTGTTAAACAAGAAAAGCGAGAAAGCGCCATTAGTCCCAAGTGCCACCAATCAATGAAACGATCCTCTAATAGACAATTCAAAATGTTTAAAATGTTTATGCAAATTAGCGGGGCATAAATCTCCGAAAAAAGAAGCCCAATAAAATAAATTTAAATTAAATCAAAACACATAAAATTTAATAGTCAACAATAACACTATTATGTGATGACACAATAATATTGGCTATAAAATCGATTTGCATATGACATTAGACACTGGACGCATAAAATTATCATAACAGATCGCAGCAAAATGCTCACGATTTAATTTTTTTAATGGATATTTATTGGGGTAATCGCTGACTTTAAAGGCAACGACGACCGGTTTCGGACGTTTGCGAAATTGTTAAAAATTGCTAATTAATTTGTGATAAAAGTCGCGAAAATGTTATCCATTAGAGCGTTCAGCTAATAACAAATCGCATTTAACTTATATTTTGCCATTTTACCCTGTAGGGGCGCACAAGTAACGAAAGCGAGAGTTTTGTCGATCTAACTGTTGTTTGTGGCAACTTGAAATAATAGTGAATGTTATAAAGATGTGTATGATATGACTTAATTTATCTGTCAATAATAGGTCCATCGTCACGTCCACAAAATGTTGTAAAACCAAAAGTGTAAAGCTTCATGGCTCTTCCCACACTTAAATATATTGCACCCATATGACTCCGTCTGAAAAGCGGTCGAGGCATTATCAAGGTTTTAGCGCAATTTGTGCCTCAAAAGCTACCTGGACCAATCGTAACCAAATTTAGTAAAAAAACATTTCTCGTAACATAGTTTGCTCATCTCCGTCATTAGCACATTTCAAAAATAAATATATAGATCTCTTTAGAATAGGTTAGGTCTGATCTAGACATGGCTGAAGCCATAGAAAAGAAGAACTCCTGTTTTCAAACTTATAAATTAACAAAACGTTTAGTAGTCAATACAAATTTGCACAAGAGTTTAATTTCCATTCCTGCCAGTTCGGTGGGATGTCTGAAGGTATGCGCTCTCAAGTGTTTAAGTCTTGACCTCGCAAGCCCAGAACAGTCAAGAAGGAATTGTTGAGTTATTTCGACCTTTCCCACAACTCCCTCGCCGGTATATAAGCAGAGAAGAAACCGTCAGGGTTCGGTGTGGCGATTCCATGAACAAAGTGTTCCGGTATGAAGTCAAAGTGGCGAGGTTTTCCGACTGTTCAGACACGTGTTCTTTTAGAAACCCAGTTTCTCTGGTAGCAACTTTCGCAGCCATATTCGCAGGCACTATGTGTAAGTTGAGGTTTAAGTGTCATGGTTGGAGTAGATCTTAGTGGACCACACATGCTGATGAGTGCCGCCCGTTGAACGCTATCCAGTTTCCTTGCAAGTGTGGTCTTTTATAGACCCCTCCACTACATAAAGATTCCATAGAACATAATGGCCTTGACTATGGTGTCGTAAAGCCAGAGGACCACTTTCGGTGAGATACCCCACCTTTTGCCAATGGCTTCTCTACACCAGTATAAGCAATAGCTGATTTTTTTCTCTCTCTTTGATGCTCGGCTTCCATTAAAGCTTCCTATCTAGTATGAGCCCTAGATATTTCAGTGTATGCGCCGGTTGCAGACGGATGTCACCCATTCGCGGCAGCGGTACTACCGGGATCTTGTATCTTCTAAATAAATAAAACCATCTCGGTATTCAGGGCAGTATCCACTTGTCTTTACAATAAGCATGTCCCTCGGAATGCGCCTCCTTATGTACCAATCCATTAATCTCTCTAGAGTTTTTAGTAAGGAGAGCCTGATGGGCCTGAAGTGAGAGCCCCTACCAGCCTTGCCGGTTGCACTTATTTTGGTCTTCTCCGTGAAGCCAAATCCAAAAAAAGTGTCTTTAGAAGACATCGTCTGTACAATGGCCTATAGTTTAAAAATTGACAAAAGATCGGAGTTTTAAAAAAAGAGAAATTTTGGTCTAAATTTTAGTAGTTTTTGGCCTGCCCAAATTCGATTTTTGATCGGATACAAAACGGTATTATGAAGAACTTTACTTGTTTGGAGAGCATGCAGAAAAGCATGTTAGTGATGGGATCAATTAACTTCGAGTTATCACTCAAGCAAACTTGAAAAAATGAGTTTTGAGAAAAAAGCATTCAGAGATGAATTGATAATAGATTAATTATTTTTAGCCAAAATTAAAGAATTCGTTGACGAGGCCACAGTTTGATAAAGTCGACTCCTTTTGATTTATATTAAATATAAGGAAAGTAAAAATATAAGTTTATGTCAATATTCCCTAATCGGCAGAGGACTCAAATGTAGCATCTCAACTCATCACTTTTACTTGTAACCGAATCAATTAAAATTTCACCACTCGGTTCGGTGGCACCGTGAGAAGCCGCGAAAGTCTTTTTAACTATGAAATTTTTTTGTATACCAATGTGCTTCTGCATTGCCTTCTATAACTGTTCATGCAGGAAAGTGCTTATTACCACCCTTCAGCGTCGTCTTCATTCTTTTTCGTGAGCGAGTGGCCTGCTTTAGACAAAAGTACGAACACCGCGTCACTTCGGACATGGACCTTCATTACTGATGTACAAATGTCAATTGCAAGGCATGTCTATGCAAATTTCCAAAGACACCGTTGTGTGTACGAGTGTGTTTTCGGTGCGAACGGCAAGCTTTATGGTCGATGAAACGTGTGGTACGAAAACTTGCTGGCGGTGCGTGGGCGCGTGCGCGTGTGTGGTGGTTATAGGCAGCAAAGAAAACAAGTACTAGAACTACTAAATGATTATAAGCTACTGGGGCGTTCAAGCGAACCTATAAGTAGAAATCATAGAAGCTTTAGTAAAACGCAGAAAATCAATTCTAAATTATTTATAGAAGTGATTTTTTCTTTCCATTTGCCGGGACATCGTTTCAAACATTGACCAGCAATCGGCAGTTGTTAGCAATTGATGCCGGCTGCTGCCGCTGAGGGCGAGCGAGTTCAAATCAGATGTTCACAAGCGCTTGCTTGTGTCCGTCCCTTCCCTTCAATTAAAAGGATTTTTCAAAGGCGGTCGCACAAAATCCAAAGTCTGTCCGAAAGGTTTAAGGCGGGGGAAGGTGGCGAATAGCGCTTGTACCAGCTGAAAAACCGCAAGCAAACAAAGCAAAAGGATGTTATGCAAATGAGGTGCGGGTAGCACAAAAACAAATGCAAAGAATTCTAACCAAACTGCTAGACAAGTTGCATGCAACTACGCTTTTAGTTGCTTCACCGAAAGAAAAACAAACTGCAATCTTCAAACAAAAACCCACAAAAGAAATAACAACAACATTTAGTGAAGTGCCAGCAGTTGTAGTCATTGTTGCCGCAAAAAGGTGACAATCACGACTCATTGCGCACCACAAACGACAACACGGAATGTTCCAAATCGCAGGATGACTGACGAAAAACTCAACCGAGTTACTAAACTACGTACTAGGCCAGTTGCTACGAGTATTGGTATTGGACTGCTGTCACTCCACTGTTGGTCGGGTCGGTAGCAACTGGCAGTCGCCTGCCCAGCTGCCGCCTCACTGGGAGGGCTGCATGTTCCCAAGATGTTCACAGTATTGTTCGAATGCTTTTGTGGCACATTTCTACATTGCTGTTGCATGCTAGTCGACGACTGCGACTACGACTGCGACGGCAATTGCATTTGCAACTGACTTTCTTGTCTGATCACGGGCGGTGCACATAATTAAACGCTACACCGCGGAGTGGGCAAAGAAAAAGTGTTGCACGTACCGTTGATGTGCCACAGCCAATGTGTGGCGGTGGCGGTGAGGTCGCCACTACAAATGTCACGTGATTTTCATTTAACACAAAAAATCTGTAAATGTAAACATTTAAATAGCAGCGCCGAGCTCATTTAATAGAACACAAGATGTGGTACAAATGAGATTGAGTCCATTGACTAATGAGGCAAATGCTTGTGCACACACATATATTTGTATATGCATTGTCACAAGAAAAAAAAAAAAAAAATAAAAATAAAAATGTAAGCTCACATTGCCTACAAAGATGATGCACTTCACAATTTGTTGTTGCTATTTGGTGACATTTCTTGGTTAATGAGCTTTGAGGAAGCGTGATGTGATTGGAGACGCGCGTTTTATTTGACGCTCGAATGTATTTGCAACATTGTAAGTTACATATAAATATATTTTCTCAGGTCATTTTACATACATATGTATGTATGTATGTCTTCGATATTCGTAAAAATTAAAAAAAAAATGTTCAGTTTGTAATTTAGATATTTTTCTCGACTGGATATTTGCACCGAAAGTTTATTTTCATGCGTTTTGGCTATATTTTCCAAAAATTATCGGATTCCGATTTAAAAAAATATTACTTAATTGCTTTTTTGCTAGTTATAATACAATACAATATATAGAAAGCAAGATTTATTGATATTAAAATTTCTGTTGGTAAAATAAGGGCTGATTATGACGTACATATATTGTGAAACGATGATGAGTTAGATACCTCAAAACGAGTATCACGATCGGAGAAAGATGATTTTTAACTGACCTATATTTAACAATTCTTCTTCTTCTTTATTGGAGTAGACACCACTTTTTTGTTGGTATTGATATTTGTGTCGAGATAGATGAATTTATCTACGTTATCTACGACTTCAAAGCTATGACTGCCAACAATGATGTGGAAGCCAAGTCGAGAGTGCGACGACTGTTTGTTTGATGACTGTAGATATTTCGTCTCGCCCATTATTCGGGTCCCCGAAAAGTTGATCAGCCTCAACCCATTTAAGGACGTTTTATCGTGGAGGCTGAATTTACCGACCGTTGTGCCAAAGGTAGATGTGTCGCGAAGCACGATTTTGGTCACAACTTCTTTTTTTTTCTAGCGCCGGCGCAAATCAGCGAAATGTTGAAGAACTTCGCTTTGTTGCGTATTTTGGCTAGACGTTCATCCATCGGGGTGAATGCCAGCACTCGGCGACGGAGTCTCTCTTCCACCAAGATTCCCTCACCGAATTTAAGCTACTTTATAGGACCACCGTTGTAAACTCCACAAAGATCTACTCACTTCAGTCCTTGTCTCGTCCGTCATATTTCTTGGACAATCGTGATGTCAGCCTTCACTCTAACGTGTACATCAGCCAACTGGGCAGCGGCACCTTCCCAATTCTGACATTCCAAGTGCATGCCCTTAAATATTATCCTTAATAAGTTTTCAGAGGTCGTCATGAAAAGGTGGGTCTCTCATCCGAGTTTTTTTCGTTGGTAGTGTTCTTTAAGTAGTGGGTCCCAAACCCAGCGCACAACTCTGGGGAGAGATGTTTCGCCTTCAGACGGATGATACTTGATCTAAGATGGATATTTACTACATTATAATATTTGAGTCTTCAATTCCTCGTCATTATAGTATTCTGAACAGTTTGCCACGAAGTACGTAATACGCGGCAAGAAAAGACAGAGATGCGGATAACGATATTGAACGCTACGAACTGAAATTTTATGCAGTTGAAAGGTAAAAGATAAGTTTTGTACGCTATAGAGAAGTGTAGAGATTAGAACTTCCCAGTGCTCGTATATACAAAATCTTTAGCTATAAAAGAGGCCCTGATTCTAAAATTTGTTTTAACTTGCAAATATTTTATGGTTAGAAAAAAATGTTTGTGGGATTTTCAACATGCACATCATCTCATATAGAACACCTTACTTCCTGCGTCATGCGTCAAATTACTGTTCAATGGATTGATTTTTTATGCAGATAAAATTAACTGAATATATGGAATATGTTGCATAAACACCCGAGTATGTTATGTTTGCCCATTTCTGAGAGTGTTGTTGCTTTTTGTGTTACTGCCTTTCGTACACTAATTAATCAACAAATAAAAACATTCCATTGTTCAAATGGAGTGTCCACTTTTGGTAATTTTTTCTTGTACACATCGTAAAACGTTTTGAGCCCGCTGAAGCGTGTTGCTGGAAGCTGTACGCACTCTCTTTTTGTGAAAGTAGGACAAGCGGTCATCGTCATCATCATCAGCATCATAGCAACAACAAAAAAGTACAAAATGGTGCACATGGTAAAAAAAAACTATGCAAATATATATATATGTGTGTGTAAGGTTTTTGCTCTAATCGTGCACCGTTTTGCTACAAATTTGGCACTGTTAAACGTTGTCCATTTTAATTGAATTGAATTTGTCTTTCAGTTGATGTCGTTAGTTATTGTTGTTGTTGTCAAGCCAATTCTACACGGATCGTGTACATATTTAACATTTGGGAGCTGCGTAACATTGCAACATTTTGCCATTATTGTTGTCAAAAGCAATTAAACATTGAGATTTTTTGGTTATAAGACACCGATATTTTCTTATTGTAATTGTTATTACTTTGTGTTGGAAAGCCGTTACAAGCAGCTGAAAAAGGTAATTGTTGCCCTAAACGTGTATAGTGAAGAAATTGTTGGATTTGGTATGAATTTTACTTTTAAAACATGTTAGTACTAAGTATAATAGTTTTGTTCACCTTACGGTTGTTTGTATTGTATTGATCCATTTCGAGTAGGGAACCACTCTTTTAAAGAAAAAAACACAGAAACTTTAAATTTAATGGAGAATTTTTATTATTATTTGAAAGAACTTTCTTTGGCGTTTATTTTTTGAAGATTATTTCTCTCAAATATTGAACGACCCTACGTCTCAGCTGGTCCATCCGTTGAGTTCAGTCCTCAGTGACTGGTTCGAACATTTTGACTGGTAACTGGCCAATGACACTCGTTTTATTTTGCTCCAAGACCTGAATCGAAGCGGGATTGTCCGCAGAGACTTTAGACTTTACATATCCCCACAGGAAAAAATCTAAAGTTGTGATATCACACGATCGTGGTGGCCTATCGACCGGCCCAAAACGTGAAATTATCTGCTCACCGAAGTTTTTTCTCAATAAAACCATTGATTGATGTGATGTACGAGAAGGAGCGTCGTCTTGTTGAAACCAAATGTCGCCGAGATTACGAGTTTCAATTTCAGTTGTCAAATAGTCGGTTATCATGGCGCGATAACGGTCTCCATTGACGGTTACGTTCTCGCCGGTATCATTATTGAAGAAATATGGAACGATGATGCCATCGAATGCGTCGGAAAATTGGTGATATCAGACAATAACCACGCATACTGTCCATCTGCTTTATTCATCTTAGAGTAAATAAATAAAAAACCAATAAAGATATAGTTATAAAGCTTTGCAAAAAACAGCGGCTATCATCAGCTTTTTCACGCCTAAAATGTTGCGATTTGAGGCCTATATTTAAAGCCCTCGCTTAATTGTAAATTATCTCATTTCTTTTAATACCACTGTAGTAATGTTTCTTGATATTATTTTCAAGCATACTACAGCATTTTGAGTTTTCCTGTCATATTCCCCGTTTAGGTCTCACTGTCAGTACTTGACAGAAGATAAAATTATCCTGAAATCACGTTGATTTCGAATATGAGCAAGCAAATTTTATTTCAACACGAGTGTAGATGTTATCATTTCTTCAAAAACTGTGCTAAACTGTTCATATTATAATAAATTTTCTTCACTCTTTAAGAATCAAATACTTGATTTCTTGCTCAAGATAAAATGAGAGAGACTTCAGCATGGAACATTTCAAGTACAACAATGAGAGTCTACGGAACCACTTGAAATGTAAATTTTCGAGAAGCATATCTGTTAGCATCAGCAAATATACTCGTACAAGTATGTAAATGTACAGAAGCAAGTTGAAAAGTAATTAAATTAAAATACTAGCATTGTATGCATTGTTTGAGGTACCACAAAGGTTTTTCATCAGTGTCCATCCCTTTTGATGAATATTATGAAGAGTGCTGAACACTTGGTAGAAGGGTGATGGGAAAGATTGATTGAAGTCATGAGATAGTATATTTACAAATTGTTTATACTCGTATGATCAGTAATGCTGATAAATTAAACAGTAATTGTGCTATCCAGTAGTTCATTAAATGATTTTTAGGGTACAAAACACAGTTTTCATGAAGCGATATTTACCATGTATTATATAAGTGTTATATGCATTGATTTTCAAAGATACACACTTCTTTTTTCTGAAATAAAATATTGGTATCTCTTTATTTCTCCAAGCATATCTTCTTCCAGAGTCTAACAAAACGCCAAATACTATGTACAACTAACATATCTGTGAAGATCTATATATATTGTATATCTACTGTCCGAATTTACTCTATAGATGTCGATCCTGCTAAACAACGATGCATCAGAAGCCTTTTGATCTTTATACGGATAAAAGCAGAATGGTACGACGCTAAAAAAATCAAGGAAGTATGTAGAGGTACTCCGCAAGGTGGAGTGCTATCTACGCTTGTATGGTCATTAGTGGTGAATGAGTTGCTAATGAACTTGGAAAGCAAGGCCCCTAAGATAGTGACATATGCGGACGACATTGCCATCTCAATACCGTGCAGAATTGGGTATCGTAAGCGGGTGTGGGATTGAATCCGGAGAAAAGTGATCTACTTGTGTTCACAAGAAAGCACAAAATCCCTCTATGGAGGTTCCCTTCGATAAATGGGACAAGTACCTTAAGGCAGTCTTGGACAGTAAACTGCTGTGGAAGCTTCTATTGTAAGACCAATTCTGCTCTACGGTGCAGTAGTGTGGTGGACAGGCGTATGGAAATCCACCTACCGGAGGAAAGGGTGCAGAGGCTCGCTGCGCTGTTATGCATTTTAAGAACAACTTCAACGGCAGCTCTTGCACTGGTACTTAACCTGCCACCCGTAGACCTAATCGCTGAAAACTGTGAAGCAAAATCGGCGGGACCACTAATGACTAATGGAGAAATTACATATAGAACATTCGGGAATAGCTCGGTGGGTAATGGAGGTTGGGGAAACACCGACTACATGACCTTATTTTTCAACTGGGAAAGAAGATTCAAAGAAAACATAGAAACAAATGACTGGCGTAATGATATTGTAACTACGGGCAACACTCTAAACATCCATACTGATGGCTCGAAAATGTATGATGGATTTGTTGCGGGAATATACTGTCCAGAGTTAGGCATAAGACAACATTTTAAATTGTCGGGCTCCTGCAGTATAAGCCAGAAGTGTCTTGGGAAACAGGGCAGCAGTGGAAAGTGTAGCCAGAACTAAGCAACCTCACTTCTGCTGGGTGCCAGGTCACAAAAGCATCGTGGCAGTGAAATGTACTTTTCAGACAGATGGGTCAGACAGAAAGAGAAGACTGCAGAAAATATCTAGAGCATGGCACTAGGGAAACATTGGAGCATCGCTTGAGCACTTATCCTGCATTGGCAAGACTACGCTGTAATCGTCTAGGGTCCACACGGTATGCTGCACTTGGGGAGGTATCGATAGTGAGGTCGCAGAGTCTGAGTGCATCTTAAACGATGACTACTTCTCTTGGACCTAGCAACTAAACTCCTTCTGGTATCGCAAAGGACAATAACAAATCTATGCGTCGTTTATCGGCCTACCAGATTAACTTCACCCAACCGAACCTAGCCTAACTTACTGTCCGATTCATAAACATACTGTACCGAATGAGACACATTCGACTTGCGTTACTTTATGATTGTATACTCTTAACGCAATGTATCAAGGTAAGATTATCAGCACGATGGCTTCAAGACAGCAATAATGACTGACAAGTAGTGAAATGTATTTACTTGACTGCTTCTAAGTGAGTAAATATTCTAGAGGCGCATGGAGAATTCAGTTAATAGCTTCTTTAGAGTAATCTTTATTGTCATTATCTAGTATAAAGAAAGTAAATGAATTAAAATGTTTCCATACGGAATTTTTTAAAATCGATGGTTAAATAAGAAAGCGGTTAGATTAACTAAAAACCTTCATCATAATAAACGAGAAATTTCTATTAATAAGTAAATTAAGTCGAACCACAGTCAACGTACAAGTGTTTATGGAGTAGTAACAAAACTGTCGCCCACAAGTCTACTTTACAATAGTTAGAAATGCTTGTATACAAAAAAGGCATTCACAAATCTCACTCTATAAATTTGTTTAAGTAATGAGACCTTTAGGTATGTGCAATGTTAGAAATATTCCGAAAATTCTGTGTTACAAACATTGATTCTGGCATTCTTTTTTCAATCTCGCCTTTCATGCTACTCACGCACCTCATTCTCACCTCATATTTCATAATTTTATTGCTGTAATATTTGTCAGAAATTAGGGTTTAATAGTCGATAATTTTTACGCCGATTACACGCAGTGCACGGCGAAAATGACGAAACAATAATGACAACATTGTGTTTGAACAATTAGCCGCTGCTGCCGAGTGGTGCGTTTGTCGCTTGAGTCTTTTGTTCGGGCAAGCCGACAATAAAGGACGCTTAGAAGGGTTCATAAAAATGCAATGCCAGACAATTTAACTACTTATTCTCATAATTGTTTGCAGGTTATGCCTTAGTACTTATAGGGACTGTTCAAAGGTTTCTAGTTATGCAACAATGTTGACTTGATTTATCCGAGTGCATACAAATCGACACCTAGAGCACACAAAGGCATTAAAAGGTGAATGAAAGTTTGAAATAAAATATTGGAATTCAAAAATGGAGTAAGACATATTTTCACAGCTAAGAGGACGTAAGAAACGATTGAATACGGATTAGCCTAACAATCAAACAGCGATTGTCTAATTCATAGCTCATTTGACATATGCTCCAACTGAATTAAGCCAGCTTTATCGGGCTAAATGCGACACATATTTGATTGTCATTTAAATAAAGTGTTTTTCTTATTTTTAAATATTAGAAAAATATATAAAGACATCGAAGCGGATAATAAGAATTAGAGCGAAAAACAAAAACCATTTAAATATGGAAATACGGCATGAGTGAGCACCTCAACCGAGCTCGATAAAAACTCAAAAAAAAAAAACAGAGCACAACAGTCAGCGCTCGTTCGCCCCACAACAGCTGATGTGACGATTCTCTTAAGCGAACTCCCTAAATTTTGGGGTTTTTTCGTTTCGTTGCACTTTCTGATCGCTCATCGCTTATAACACATATCAAATGACATGGAAAATACTTTATTTTTCTTTTATTGCCTCGCTTCCCTTGCTTTATTATTTTCACAAACAGAAAATAGTTGTTCGCTTGCTTGTTTGCCGGGCTGCGCTCTAGCTGGCTTGTGGTGCCCTCCATCGCTGCGCTGTCATGTCACGTTCGATGGTTGATTGGGAGCCACAGCGTTCGCAGGCCTGCGCAGTGGCCGTCTTTCGCGCCGCTGCTACTGCGTCATAGCAGACGTCATTGCTATTGTCGCTGTCGCAAGCTGTTTGGGACACTTTGTAGCCGCAGGTAACTCATCACCGCGGTATGCCGCCACTGTATCGCCGCGCTCGGGTGCTAAAAGCCACACCAACCGAGACGGCGGCATTGACGCGGTGACAAAACCATGATAGACCAACCGGCGTGTGTGTATGTTTTAATACCTCACGTGTGTATGTGTGATCGGTTGTCATACGAGTTTGCTGCTCTAATGCCTTTTACCACTAATCGCATTACGAGCAATCAATTGCGATGAGAATATAAAAGCAGCAACACGTAATATTTGTGGCAATTTTTTAGGAGAATTTCTCACGTGCTTCCGTGTCTTCGGGTCATTTTGCCGCTTTTAATACAGTTTAGAATGTAATTTGGCGTTTGTTGTTTTAGCCCCGTTTTGGGGTATTTCAAATTTCGGGCACACAAAAACCGAAACTGGAGCTCTTCATCGTTATGTGTGTGGTTTGATGTACGAAAACGGACAAAGCGGAAAAAAGAAATCTAATGAGAAGTGGCAACCAATATGCCCGTTGAACTTTTATGTTTGTTATTTCAACTGGATTTGTTGCAGACACCGCATAAATATATAAATAAACACGAAGAGTTGCATTCACTGAAGTAGAAAGACGGTTATAGCACTGCACTGCTTTTGGTGACAGGAAATGAGTTTAATTTATTTTTAAATGTTTGCGGAAAATAAAAAAATTTTAGATTAAGATTATTTTCGTGATATTTTATACATGTGAATATATCTTAAAATTATTGGTTAAAAATCGATCATACATAAAAAACTAAAAAAGAGCCCACGATTAATGACCAAAGATCAAAGATCAAAGGCTAAAGATAAAAGTCCAAGAACCAAAGCTCAGGGCGAAAGTCCAAAGATCAAAGGTCAAAGAACAAAGATCAAAGTCAATAAATCAGAGATCCAAAGATCCATAGATAAAAGACAAAAGACAAAAGCCCAAAGCGAAACTCCAAAGGCAGAGATCCAAAGACCAAAGATCCATAGATCCATAGATAAAAGACAAAAGCCCAAAGATCAAAGACCAGAGATCCAAAGAGCAATGACCAAATACCCAAAAGCTTTTTTTAAACAGATCCCAATACCTGAAATCAATCACCAAAGACCAAAGATAAAAAGCAAAAGACCAAAACCTAAAGCACAAAGCACATGACCAAAGTCCAAAGATCAAAGACCAAAGATAAAAGACCAATAACCAAGACGAAAGTCCAAGGACCAGAGATTCCAAAGACTAAAAATCAAAGACCAATGACCAAAAATCATAGTTAAAAGGCAAAAATACAAAGACCAAAGTTCAAAAAGTAAAGGCAAAAGATTAAAGACCGGAGACCAAAGTACAAAGACCAAAGTCCCAAGACAAAGGCCAAAAACCAAAGACAAAGATATCGATAGATATTTGACTTAGCTTCCATTTCTATTTGTGCTATGCGTTTCAAGTTTTAAGCCCATGGGATACGATGGGATTCTCAAAGACACTTTGCGCCTAAGCTTCTAACCTTATCCAAAAAAAGGTATCTTTAACTCCAATTCTTTACTTGGGCGTGATATGAACCCACAATTCGACAAATGGTAGTCACGCACTCGCTGCAATCGACTACGCGGTGAAGTAACTTAAATGAGTGGCAACTCAAAGTGGTGCAGACTGTCTGGCAGAGAGCAAATTGGAATGTAAAATTCAAAAATGGGGCAGAGCACACCTAAATTGGATAACTACCAGCTGGTAGAGAAACCTGAAATAACAGAGGCAATAAAAGTGCTTTAATTAAGAGTAGCACGCATGTTCACGCCCACTGTGGTCTTAGTAATTTCGCTGTTATCCTTTCGACATACGAGTACAATAACAGAATATTACTGTGCGCACTGCGAAGATGTTGCTGCCACTGCCGGTTGACGGCAACAGGTTGCTGCAACGTTGTGGCAGACCAAAATCTGAAACGAAGGAAGCAAATTGTAAGCGCAAAGAAGATCAACTAATTTTAGAAGCTTTGTTATGAAAATGAAAACAAAGATAACATAAAAGCGAAATTACTTAAATAAGTAATACTGCTTGCAGACTTGAAGTCAAGTAGTAAGTGTTTCAATTTGAGGGTACAAGCAAACATTTAACATCTTTAGCTATCTGGAATAAAGAGTTACATCAAAAAGATTTGAGAGATTAAGAGGAGATTATTTATATACTGTTGATTGAGGTTATTAGTTGCGGAATCGCATGACGTCGCTAGACATACAAGGCAACTAATTTTAGTTCAATTTGAAGGAGGTCTGGAAGTTGGAGAGGGGACGTTTTCTCAAGTTAAAATAATTTTCGTGTTCTAATTCACTCGTGCTGAAAGTAATATAAAGTCTTGTTAAAAAATATTCCTAAATCTCTCCAGTACTCAATCCTCTCTTCCTCTTTATTCTGAAAAACACGTCACATCTGCTTTACATACCGTTAGTGTCAAGTGTAGTTGTGTTTTGTAAAATTGATGCACATTTAAGATTTATTTTTATTTGCCAAACGGTCAGCTGTGATGCTGTCACTTGAGTGTAGTAACATACCCACATTGTGAACAGAAAATTGCGATCACAGTTGAGTTGCCAACGGTAGCTACTCGCGATGTAACAGAGATATAAAAATGCTTTGCTCGCGTAGCAATTTCAGGCCAATAAACGTATTATCAATTCAACTCGACTAATTGGTTCCAAATTTATGGACCTGTACCGAATATTTATGCCGGCACAGCGATTGTCTAGTTGTGAAAATTACGCGAGATCATCGCAGCAACAACAATCAGCCGATTGGCGCTGGTAGATATGCTGTTGTGTCGCTACAACATAAAAGACGCGGCAATTGATGCCACGTATGCGGCCAGTAACATTGGCGAAAAGACTTGCAAGCGTTGTTGTTGTTGTTATATTATGAGCTGATATGTGTTTTCCGAGCGATAGAGTCACCGAAGACTTATACCCGTGTATACTCATTTAGCAGTCTCAGCAGATCGCTCTATGTAGTTAAGTACATATGTACATATATAATGAGAATGTGTTAGTTGGACAACGCAGCATCTTCAACGGCAGATACCGCGGTAGCTTAACAATGTAATTGGCTACCAATTTGCCGCAAATTGTTACTAAAACGACGGCAATAAAGAGAAAGAATCAAAAAGTATGGTAATAGCAATAATAACAGTACAACCAACAGAGTTGGTAGAAGCAGAAGAGAGGATCTAATCTTAAAAAATGTATGAATAACAAATTTATAAATATTTAATATTCAAAAGAGGTGTTAGTAAATAGTATTGAGTTCTTAAGGAATCTGATGGAAGAAAATTCCACAAAAATTAAGGCATTTATTCCATTTACCCGTATTGCCAGAAATTAGAAATATCTCTACATTGATTTAGGGTTTAAAGTTTAATATAATTAAAAAATATATATGTATTTCTAAGAGAAGTTTCAGAACACTTTAAAAAACCGAGAATCAAGAGCTGCAATTTCATCCAGAGTAATGCCAGTGAGAACGTAACCGTCAATGACGATCGTTATCGCGCCATGATAACCGACTATTTGATGCTTAAAATTAAAGCTCGTGATCTCGGCGACATTTGGTTTCAACAAGACAGCGCCACTTCTCACACATCCCATCAATTAATGGATTCATTGAGAGAACACTTTGGTGAGCAGATAACTTCACATTTTCAGCCCGTCGATTGAAACCCAAGATCGTAATATTACACCTTTAGACTTTTCCCTGTGGAAGTTCGCATAGACCAGTCCCGCTTCGATTCAGGTCTTGGAGCAAAACATCACGCGTGTCATTCGCCAGTTACCAATCGAAATCGTATAACGAGTCATTCAAAATTGAACTCAATGGATGGACCATCTGAGACGTAAGCGCGGCTACCATTTGAAAAAGATAATCTTCAAAAAATGAATGTCAAAGAATAATCTTTCGAATTATAATTAACATTCTCCATTAAATTTAAAATTTCTTTAAAAAAGTAGGCAACCTCGAAATGAATCATATAAAACGAAAGAGTAAAGCAAACCTTTATATAGTGTTGAAATATGTATGTATATGTATGCCTACAATCAGATATGTATATAAAGTAGCAACTTTCCAAAGGGTGGCAACGAATTTGTTGCTAAATGCACCCCATGACCTTGTTGTTAAGGGAAAAAATTTGACTTGATTAATGTTTGTTGAATGAATGTTAATTTTTTCTGGTAGACCACAGCTGCAGGTGATTGATGCCGCGTAGTTAATGGGTTAGAAAATCGTAGTCATCGGTTTTTTTGGCAAGAATTACAGCATATGCAACACTAATGTTATTAAATATCTCTTTGTACACACGAAAAGGGTTGTAGAGAAGACTACATATATCATTTTACAGAAATAAAGGTTTCACCTTAAAAATAAGCTCTTTTTAGGTCAATAAAAGATGTTCAAGACAATTAATTTATCTCCACAATCAACGAAGGCGCATCTATCACCGGAACGAAAAAGTGACGATATACTAAATATGACTATAAAGACAGCTGAGTAGATGATTTGTAAATTTTTCCTTGTTTCGTTGACAAATGCCTTTTTGTAACACCTACTCGCACTTTCTTTACCAAAAACTTTTAGTTTTTTGGTACAAGGCATCAAACAAATTGTATTGAATAGGCAAACATTATATGTAGCCGTGATCAAAATTGGGCGATGGACGTGGCACCGGTGAAAACACATATCTCGAGACTCGCCGGACCGACTTCAACCAATTTTGGTATGTGATATTCCTTTGACATTTAATGCTCATATAACTAATATTACGATCCTCTGGTTGACGTTTCACACCATACGGAATTTCCTCGCCATTGTTTCTTACAAGTTGCAAGAGTATAAAATGTTAGCTTGCACCCAAACTCAGTCCTTCCTTACTTGTTTTTTAGATATTTTTTCTTCTTCTTTAAATTCCTACTTTTATTTGCGCCTGGATCATACATCTTCAAATGATTTCATATGAATATTGCCTCTTTATTTTGTACACAACAGATGAGACCTGCATTTTTTGATATAAACGAGTATGAGTACAGGTATGTGAGTATGACTAAATATCTATGTAGCTGTGCTTGTGTGGAGCTGCGACGAAACGTGCACAGAATCGCAGCATGTAAATCATGTCAGAAATTGAGTGCTAAAAATATGTTTACAAAAACAAAGCAAATAGCTGAAGCTGATGCTGCTGCTGTCACTGTTGTTATTGTTATTGTTGTTACTGTTTTTCGTTGGAGTTGGAGCTATTGCAATCGCTTAGCGCACACGCAACAGCAAATACGAGGCTGCATGCACGTTAAACGAAGTACCGGGTCGAGTAGACAGGGATTATATTGAGAAACTGTAAAATAACTATTTAAGCAAATGAAGTTTGCTTTCGCCACACAATAAAAATATAGAAAACTCTATGACATATGAGATTTTAGAAAAATTTCTGATATGTAAAATATGCGTGCTTGAGGTGCAAATCTATATATCTTATACATATGTATATAACTGTACGAGTATGTATGTGTTACTTATAACAAACTAAAATTGAAAATGTCCCGCTATTTTATTGATGTCAACCGTTGCACGAAACTTTCCTCTCTTTTTCGTAAATTTTCGTGTTTTAAATAACGCCAAATAATCGCGAGTGATATTTGGCTCCAAAAGTTATTTACGACTATTTCGCACACAAACACACATGCGGCAATTAGCCAGCTTATAAAGTGCAAATTTCTACATTACTCCTTCATAAGTATGAAGATTGTGTACTCAGTTTGTGGCATGGACTTTAACGGCTAACAAGCAAAGTCACACCATCAACTTAGCTGAGTGTTAGTTAAAAGTCTTCGCAGTTTCTTCAGTTTGCATGCAACACAATGTTGCTTCCGCCATCACGTTTAGGTTGACTCTTGCATACTCTTGTGCCACATGCAACACCTATTCCGCCACATACCTACAAGGGGTTTGCTACCATCTCCACATATGCACATACATACATGCCACATACGAGTACTATGCCGCCGCTACACCACCGCAACCCCCAATAGTCGCTAGCTAACAGCATCGCTTATCTTCGGATGGTTTTAGTGGCTGCCGAAGGTGGAAAACATGTGTTGTAGCAGCCGATAAAATGCTTGTTAATGTCATATTGATATGAATTTATGGCAACATGTGAATAGATATCGGCTGACTTTACGTAGCGCGTCGTGAGCAGCCGAGTGGCAACTGAACTAAAACGATATAATATGATTATCGAAATGGCGCAAATGCCTCACCAAGGCAGCGCTGAAAGCTGTCTGGCTGCGTTGATGATCATCAAGTACAAGAAGAAGAAACAGTGTAAGAAGAAGCAGAACGTGTGAAGATCTCTGTCTCTGGCGGCATACTTTTATTTGTAAGTGCTCAAAACGTGGCTGGAAATGAATTATGCGCTGTGACTATAAATTGTGAATATGCAATTGACGGTCTCAACGTGGATCAACAAATCTTTTTAATATTTTGCTATTGTTAGTTGTCCTTCGAAATCGTCTCATTTCATTTGCATCGTTTTTGTAAACCATGGATTTCAATGGAGTTTTTTGAGCTGTGAGTTAAATAGTAAATATTGTTGCAGAACATGTCAAAAAAGGATATAAAAGATATATTTTCAATAAAAGCGATACATTTTTTTTAATAAAACACGGCTTAGGATATTATTTAAATTATTTATTCCTGTGAAACTACATTCATGCCATTAACTCGACTTCTTTTGCATGACCACCAAGGGCACACTTGCAGAAATCCAGGCGCTGAGTTTTCGACGGTTTTCAAGCATTAATCGGAAGATACTGCTGCAATGTCATGTTCGATATTCGTACGAAGTTCATCAACCGTCGCTGGTTTGTTGGCATAGACCATGGCCTTGACGTAGCTCGACAGGAAATAGTCTAAGGGGGTCAAATCGCACGGCAGAGGCGGCCAATTGATTGGGCAATTTCCTCAGATAACACGTTCACCAAACTTGGTTTTCAATAAATCGATTATGAGACTCCCTATGTGGCTTGTGGCACCGTCCTGTTGGAACCACGTATTATCCAAGTCTATATCATCCAATTTGGGCCAAAAATATTCGATTAATATTGAGCGATTCCCATTTACAGTAACGTGCCGGTTTTGGTCATCATGGAAGAAGTCCGATCCAATGACGCCGATCGCCCATATACCGAATCAAACTTTATTATTTTCGTGACGTAATGGTGACTCATGGAGTACGTGTAGATTGCTGCCTGACCAATAACGCATATTTCGCTTATTGACGAAACCCTTTAGCCAGAAATGAGTCTCATCGCTAAAGATGATTTTTCCTTGTTGCTCAGCCCAATTCACGAACATACGACGATTCTGGTGGTCAAGCGGCTTTAGTATTTGCGTCAGTTTGATCTTTTAAGGATGTAGGTCAAGATCTTTTCGCAAAATTCAACGACGTCACAGAGATGCTCAACGCTTGAGATTGGCGTGTGAGAGATTGATTTGGGTTTTCCTCAATTGATGCGCCAGAGCAGTCAGCAGCAGTATTCTCGACATTATAGGCACTTCTTTATCTCATGGCAGGGCGGCTACAATACTCTTCGACTGAGAATCTGCGTTTAGAATTCTCAAGTCAGCTTCATTCAACTTTGTGGTATATGTATTTTGAAATTCCACGTGAGGCACAGCGCAGATCGCGATTTCTTCTAAAAATACTTTTAGTTTTTTCTCCAAAATTTTTTTGGAGTATTATTAAAACATATAGAAATATATTTTTATATTTCAAAACAGCTGATAAAGTAGTTTTTTAATGTAGTTTCCAAATAGCCTCTCTTTCCGGCTGTCATACTTGGTATGCCTCGTAAGAACAGAGACGATGTCAAAGTGATTTATTATTAGAGGTTGAAACAGCAAGCTAAGGTTGATGAAATCACTGAGACTCGGTGACTGTAATCTCTGTTTAAAGTTCTTTATGAAAAATATTACAAAATATATATATGTATGTATGTGTATAAAGTATGCTATCAATCTTGAACTTCTTTTAATTCGAATTAACTTCACAGACATTGTGATTTCTGACGATATCTGCAATGTTAGTGTCTATGATAGTTGAAACCGAATCACCGATATTAATCACACCACAAGAATAATGAGCGATACCATCCCTCACCCTTCAATATACATATGCATGTATTTATAACACATTATAAGGGAAGGGTACTTGTTATTTGAAGTGTGTTAAATTAGGCGGCGGCAATTATGCGCATGCCTACCTACCTTTCAACCACCCAACTCAACAACCCCTATGGCAACTATCATACTTTTATTTGAAAATGATATACTCTCCGTTGCGGTTTTATTACTTTTTGAGCACAATTGTTTATAGTCCACAAGCCGCACTCTGCAGCAGCCCTCTCCTGCTACATGGAAACATATAAATCGACGCGTGCCGTGCCTTGAGACCACATATTTATGTATGTAGGTCTATGCCACAAGTTGCATAGTAAAAAATGCCAACATGTGACATAGTTTTGGGAATATCTGTCAGTTGCACAAGTGTATCCTTTTGTTCAGTGGCTGCAACAATGTTTTGTTATTTTTTTACAGTTCACTCGGCGTTTTCATGTTGTTGTTATTGTTTGACGCGTGTTTTATGCGTAGGTCGTTGATTGCTTTGCACATTATCTGTTTTTTATTTGTTTGTGGTGTTGTTCTTTGCGGTTTTCAATTTAGTTTAGGTTGAGGTTGGCGGTTGTATATTATGCCACATGTTGTTGACGATGCACTACTTTGTGACCTCTTGAATGTTAGCACGTGTGTAGTTCGTTTTTTTTTAGAAAACTTCAAGTGCTAGGTTTTTATTTTGCAAGTGCATCTGGTGAGTGTGCTCTACACTAGGAAATATATTTGAGGTACTGTTTTTCGAAATCTGCCATATTTGTGTATGAAGGAAGTTTTGAGTAGATAGTGTTCATATACCTTTAGCAGCACATTTAACCAAAGTAATGATGTTTAGCTTTATTTCTTCACACATCGAGTTCTTCCAGAGCAGTCATAATTCGGTGTTTGAGATCATTATTTTATCCAGGACCCATATTTCTACCTTTTTTTGGTAGTTCGCAGGAATCGTGCATCTATGGTAGGTAAATTTCAATACTAGGCGATCACGATGTTGTTTTGAGTTCTCACAAATGTTTCACAGTTAGATCAAGACATAATTTTTGAAAGCATTGATCAATATTTTCGCGTAGAAACTGTCTATGGTTAAACTACTTTTTAAATATAAAATCGGAAATGAAAGTCACCAAATTTTCTATTAATGAATTTATTTAAAAAAAAAATTACAGACGAGATTATTTAGCAGAAATAAGGGACTAAAATATTTTTTCTAAACTATAACATGGAAAAAATGTCGAAATTCTCTTAATGATATTTGATTTCTGCTTCTAACCAGATTTTAGAAGTAACATACCAAGTGTAGCGTACTTTGATAAATGATTTACTCAATTTCTGAACACACACAACACGCATACATACGTACATACATATAGAACCATAAATGCGTGTGTGTAATTTCAAGTGCATAATTTTCGGTTCACTATCATCAGAACCAGTTGCACCAGATCACGCACTCACCCCCGTTTTTACAAATGTAACAAAAGGAACAACAACAATGGTGAAAATTTACTTAGTTTGGCAATAAAAACATTTTTCAAAAATCTTTATTGCAAACATATTTATGCATAATCGTTTGGGTGGTGGCGGCGGTGGTGTTGGCAGTGTTGGTGTTGGGTTGGTTTCCCTGAGGCGCGTATAATTAATGTTAAACGCAAATAGCCAACAAAGTTTCATTGAATATGGATGCACAGTGATTTGATTGTAAAGGAAATTTCGACAAATATATTAAGATAAATTTGGAAGTAACGGGTGATCCAAATAGAGATACTTTTTTCAATAGACTTTTTTTGACAGATCACGCGTGAGTCCAGCTCTGATGTTATTTTGGTTCAGTATTGGAAAGTTTTATGTTTGAATAACGTTTACCAAATCGTTCCGTAAAGAATGTGTTTCGCGCGCTTCGCTCATCTTATTGTCAATATAATCGGCCTACGTAGCGTACTATTCTTGAAAAACAGCATTAATAATTAGATCTTTTACCAGAGAAGAAAATATAGCAGACGTAGCTGAGAGAGTACACGAAGATCGTTTAGAGATGGTTCGACACTTTTCGGAGCAAATCGGGCTAATGAATGGAACGACTTGGCGAATTTTAGTCGAGATCTTAAATTGAAAGCGCACAAAAATATAGCGTATGCAAGAACTGAAGCCGCTCCTTCCCAAACGACATCGTTTCGCGGTAGGGCTCTTGAAAAGTTCCAAGAAGATCCGAAGTTTTGTTCAGCGCATTTAGGACGAAGAGCAACTTGAAGGGATTCAAGAGATGCCACTTCATCCGGAAAAAGAAATGATTTGGTGTTGTTTGTGGGCCGGTGGAATCATCGGTCCTTATTTTTTCCAAATGATGCCGGTGCGAACGTAACCTTCAACGGCAATCGTAATCGCACCATGATAACTGACTATTTGATGCCTGAAATTGAAGCTCGTGATCTGGGCGACAGCGCCGCTTCCCGCATATCGTATCAATCGAAGAATTTATTGAGAGAACACTTCGGTGAGCAGATATTTTCACGTTTTGAGCCGGTCGATTGGCCACCAAGGTCGTGTCATATCACACCGTTAGACTTTTGTGTAGGGATATAACCTAAAGTCTATGCGGATAATCTCGCTTCGATTCAGGCCTTGGAGTAAAACATCACGCGTGCCATTCGCCAATTACCGGTCGAAATGCTCGAAAGAGTCATCGAAATTTGGACTCAACGGATAGACCTTCTAAGACGTAGTCGCGGTCAACATTTAAAAGAGATCATCTTCAAATAATAAATACTAAAGAATGTTCTTTCGAATGATAAGAGCGTTTCACATTAGATTTGAAGTTTCTGTGTTTTTTCTTCAAGAAAGTAGAGAACTTCGAAATGGATCACTCTTTATAAAGAGGATATACATATGTACATAGTAAATTATAACATTTCATGGCGAAAATAAAATTTAATCGCAACTTTGCAGCATTTTGAACACAGTGTTTTGCTGCGTCAAGTGCGATACTCGCTGATGTTACTTGCTGGCGGCGACAGTTGTTGCTGTCAAAGGCAATTATGTTTGCGTATTTGATTACTCAATATGTTTGATTTTATGATAATTCGGCGACCAAGTTCATGCCATGCACATACACACAATCAAAATGCGCATAAATACATAAATGTCATACGCGCAATGTAGCGCTTTGTGGTTATTGTACAGTTGTTGTATTATTTTGTTATTGTTGGGAGTGCCATCTGCACTCAGAAGCGATACACATGTGACTATCAAGCGGTCGTGTTTGTTTTGTGTTGTTGCGGTGCGCGCGCGGTGGCAAGCACTTGTGCCGATATCAGTTGATCGGATTCGATTTCAATTGGCTTACGGGAGTCACACCAACACACACACACAGTTATGGATGTGTATTCTGAACGCAGAATGCAGTGGCAAATTGTCGATTGCCATAAGCCAAAAACAATACCAACAAATCGGATTAGATCGATTTGTAGTTTTTCGCAAGCGTCTCGATGAGTAGCTGAAATGAATCGGATTCATGGGCGATAATGAGAGCTCGCTACTTTAGCTTATTTATTGGCTTAGCCGAGTTGAGGCAGTGATAAATGTCGCATTTATTGTGGTTTAGTGTTCGCCAATACAACGGAAGCGCTGGTTTATTAAGTTGGGTCGAAATCTAAAGAGATGTATGCATGTATGTAATATGTAGTAGCGAAAAAAAAATAATAATAAAATAATAATAATGAAAAAATTCAAAGGTGATGGGTTTGAGTTAAAAGTCTGGAAAATCGATTTTTTTAAATTATTAATGTTGTTAATGATCTTTTTCGCACCTGAAGTTGGTGTTTCTGAAGCTACTTTGCTTATTATATGGATCAGGTCGGCCTGCGCGTATGGTGTGACCATAACCCAAGTATACGACTTTGACTGCATTTTTTTACTTGAATTCCAGGACATGAAGTCAAATTATCTGCGTACGAGATTCCAAGCAGGGTCTCCAGTATTGGGCCTGTAATAATAGAGATTGTTTCGGCCCCACTAAGAAAGTCGAAGTCAAATGAAGAAGAAGCAATGTAAGTTTTGATCTCTGCGACCAACCAATCTCTCGCATCTCTCTCTTAAAAGTCTATCAGAAGAAAGTCTACAACTCTTACTAGACCTGTATATGTAAAAAAAGCACGAAATGACCTAGCCAGTATAGCCGCTGTATTTTAATTCGCTGAACTATGTCAATGTCGTCCTATATCTCATACAGTTTATCCTTCCATCGAATGCAGAACCTTTCTCTCGAAAACTCGTAACGTCGACTCAGCAGATGTTGTCATCGTCCATGCCTCTGCACCGTATAGCAGGACTGGAATAATTAGTAATTTATAGAGTTTAGTTTTTGTACGTCGAGAGAGGACTTTACTTCTCAGTTGCCTACTCAGTCCGAAGTAGCCTCTCATCCGAGGCTGTTTAAACTTTTTCATTGGGGACGTTTCTTACGTGGCGGATCTCAAACCCAGTGCACAACACTTTGGAGGGGATGTTTCGTCTTCTCACTTAAGCTCGCCAAGCAGATGCTCTTAGGCTACCTAGAGAATACTTGGTCTAGGACCGGAAGTCGTGAGCTGCTTGAGCCATATGTAAAGAATTGTTTCTGGCTACTCCTAAGCGAAAGGCCATCAGAGAACTTTCCTCAGTCAGTTGGTACCCCAACTGCTCCCGAAACTTAAGGTACAAAACTCTAACTTTCTGTAAAACCAAAACTATTTGGCTTACGTTATCGCTTGATTTTGTGTTGCCGCTTTTCACACTCATACCATTGGCAAAACCATTTCGTGCTCATATCAGTTTCATTGCCCCATTTCGATTGCATTGCACTAATCACGTTTCACCAGTAGCCGCTTGAATACGACGGGGTAGATGAAGCATTCGAGGGGCGTATTAACAGCGGCATTGGCATTGGTATGTGGCTGCCGAAAATTAAAGCTCCGACAGACACAGACATACCAACTGCATTTCGTACTTTCTTTGCCAAATTAGTTTTATGCTGCAAAGCGAATGGCGTGCAACAACAACAACAGCTCGTGTTTGCAGCTGTAACTGCTTTTTTGCTTTATTGTTGCATGAAAAGTAATTTAAGTTAGCTGCACAGAATGCTTAAGTTCAAATCTCATGTAAAAGTGTTGCAGGCGCGCGCACATATCGGGCCAGGACGCTCAGATGGGGCAGGGCGTGATGAGAAATTTAATATAGGCATGCTGATATAAACGGCAGATAATAAATTTGTGAGTTGCGGCGCATGTTGGCCCACTGCTGCTGCTGCCACCGCTGCTGCTGTTGCCGCTGCCGTTGTTGCAATATCAGATTTCATTTCATTAAAGTGCATCATGAAATCAATGAAGATGAATGCGTTGCTGCTGCGAATGTTGCATGCAACAGTTGCGCTTTTGGCATGTTGTTATTGCTGTTGCTGCTGCCGCTGCGTGCAGTTTCAAGCAAAAAGTTCGCCAACTTTAAAGATGCCTCGGCTAGTTTGAATTAAAAATCTTTACCGTTCTTGTTGTTGTTGCCGTTTTTCAGCTTACACAGTATTGGCAGATACCAACACACAATCAACGAGATAAAAATTTCATTTCGCGGCCAACACGGCGAACGCGCTAGAAACTCTTGTTAGCTGCCAAGAAAAATTTTCACGAGTTTACTGGACGCTGCAGCACACGGTCGGCTTGAGAAATCCTTGGGATTTTAGGCAAGATGTACGCTGCCGCTTTGCAAGTTACTGCGCCGAAAATACCAAAATGATAATACATTTTGAACCCCCCTTTATTGCTATAAGTATATAAAAAGTATAATATATATTTACATGAATGTTGTTGTGCTGCTAGTTGTTGTTTCGCTATGAGGTATTGTTTTTCCTTGGAAGTCTGTGGCTGATTTATGTGCGTTAGCGTTTTACCTCGTTGATGTGGTGGCTTGCTGCAGGGAGTTTTCGCCGCCACCGACATCTCCGCCGGCACCGGCCAACCAGCCAATTGTTCACCCACCAACAACGGTGGCGTGTGTACTTTTGACCGCCGCTTAAGCTCCTGCAGCAGCTAGTTGCTTTGGCTACTTGAAGCTCTTGCCAGCAAGCCTACAGCCATGCCAAGCGCATAGCGGCAGTCGATATCCAATAGCCGCCAGCCAATGGCCGTTGCCCTGCTGTTGTTGCGCTCCCATAGCTTTAGTGGGGCAAAGGTTGCAGGCCTAGTGGCCAAATAGCCAACAGCGTTTGTGTGCGGCGGTGCCGGCGGTCCGGTGAAACCGCTATGCCGACGTTGCTTGGTTATTACGTCCGCGTCTACTCCCGTGGCTCCTCAGTTCAGGGCCTGCTGCTGCAGTCATTATTTTTTTTTTAGTTTTTTTAGATTTTGATTTTTCTGACGTTACCTTGGATTGCGCTCCCAGACGCGGCTAAGCACATAAATATATGAATTTTGTAAATTAGTTTTCGGAAAAATAGAACGGTGCTTGCGCAACTTCTTAACGGCCGGTACCGTTGAGTCGTTGCAATGAATTCAGGCCAATTGCAGCGTGATTATTAAATGATCATCAATTTGAAATCAAAAGCCTGACCAACTCCACTGCAATGCCCTCACACTGTTTGTGTGTATGTGTGTATAGAGCCGAAACAAAAGATGGGAAATAAATTAATTAATAATAGAGAAATAAATAAAACCGATTTTATGACTTTCGCATAATAAAGAAAAAAGGAACTTTAATATATAACTGTAAACAGTAGGTAGTATTTTATTATTAATGACTCGACAATTTAATTAATGAAATGCAGTTGGTATGCATTTCTTCAAGGTTTTGATATTGTTTTACTATTTTACCGTTTTTAATTACAAAAGCTATTAAGAGAAATGCATATTTTTATTTGAACAATTTTTCTTTTTCAATTAACATCCAAAAATATCTTCTTCAGGACTACTGTACTTGCTAGACTTGAGCAATATACAGGATAGGAGTTGGATCTCAATTCTTACCATTATTCAAAATATTCCCTGCATAGTAGCGGTCACTACCCGACCGACTATGGCGGACTTGTGAGTACATTTTTAGCAAAAACGGTTTAAACATAGTGACTAAGAATGGCGCTATGGCGGTGATCATAGATTTATTTTGTTTCAAAAGCATTCTTTCGCACAAAACTTATTGCATTTGGGTAATGAAGTTAATTTACTTTACTTGATTACTTTAGCAAATATTTCTCGGTTTCTTTTGAGCTTTGAATGATTGGTCCCTTCATTTTCTGCCCGAAGTGTGGTTGCCGCGTTTTCAGTATATTGAGAGTATAATAGTTAAATAAATTCTTGAAATGACACATAAAAAAAAAGATCGTGTTCGATGTCCACGATGGCGGCCACAATTTTGATCTAAAGAAAATTGCGAAAAGATTTTTGATCTGTAGGATAGTCGCTATCGCGTTATGGAAGCTGTTTTTAAAATTTGACAAAATGGCGGTAGTTTGAACAGAATGTATAAAATTGGGTCTTTTTTCAACAGTTTTTCGTAGAAGAAAATGGGAAGATTTCAAAAAAACAAATAAAAGCTTCCATGTTCTCCCCATATTGGAAGTAGAAATTTTTAAAACTCTTCTTTTGAGGATTTTGAAAAACACCATTCTGAGAAAAATGCGTTTAAAGATCGTAGTCGCTATGTACCCCACTCTGCTCCCTTTCTACAAGAAACGCTGTAGCGACCATAATAATTTGAATTTCGATTCCAAAATTTAAGAGAACGTTTGTTATAGTGTATATTATCCGAAAATAGAACAAAAAAAAATCGATTTCTCCAAAATTTCAGACTGAGACGATACCTTAAGTTTGAAACGAAGTTTATAACACTCAGAAGGAAATGTCAGCGATCCTAGAATGTCAGGTTAAGTAAGGTTACTCTGATAGACTCGTGAACCAAGCATATACCAGTTTTGGTCCATGGCAACGCCAAATGGAATGCTGTTATGGACTTCATGAGAAGTAGTCATCCTTCATAATGCCTGCAATTGACGAGCATTTTAATAGGTTTTGCGGCCTTATTATAAATACCACTTTCAGTGCTTCATATCGCGAGACCTCCAAGTGTTTTAGCCTTTGTAGCCTTTCTAGTGCAGGACAAGTGCACTAGAGATGTGTTTGTATTTGTGTACTTATAATCTATCACTTTGTACATAACTTTTGCAGATTTTATTCTCGAGAGATCATTCTATCGAGTTTAAACCTTTCTTCCAGGACAGCCTTATACCACCTTTGATATTTTCATCCACTATCTCATTGCCATCGAAGCCTTTGTAACCTGGAACATAATAGAAGTGAAGCCGCTTGTTCCTGGCGGCACTCTCCACTACTGCCATGCGTTCCAAGACACTTCTGGCTAATACGCGAAACGAGGTTACTGTCTTGATTGCTGCTTGGCTATATACATACGTAGATGTTGACTGTGGAGTTGTCTGCCAATGCGTTATAGGCTATCTAACTCTGAACAGTATATCACCGCACCAGCTCCGTCCTTCATTTTTTAGCCATTCCTATGGATAGTTAGTGTATGGCGCTCAGTTAACAAACCTTACGTCAACCATCTTGTTTTATGTTACTTAGAACCTTCTTTCTCGATTGAAAAGTAAGAGCATGTAGTCGGTTCTTGCCAAACCGCCATGCTATACCTGAAGGTTCTATACGTAAATTTTCCGGCAGGAAATAGTCGCCCCACCCATTTGCCATGCAGTTTTCAGCGAAGAAATCTACTGGTGACAAGTTTAGCGCTAGTTCAAGAGCTACCGTGTGGGTGGTTTCTGTTATGCATAGTGCACCGAGCCTCTACAACCTTTCCATTGACTTGCGGTAGGTAGATTTCCGTACGTGTGATAAGCGTGACATGCTGAATCGATTTGAAATATCGCACACGTCCTCATCCTTTCAAGAAGCTGGTCATTTTCGGAACCACGATATCGGACTATTATGGGATATGGCTATCATACAAAATAATCGATCAAGTTCTTATATGGAAAGCTTTTTTATTTGACAATGCATCCATCAATATATATAAAAATTTGGCATGGATTATGGGGTTACATGGGTTTCCTCGCTTGATCAACTTGAAAATTTAGGACAATATTCTAGAAATGTTATAGAATTTAATAAGATAAAATTTTTTTTTTCGATTTTTTGAAACAGTGAAACCCATGTAACCCCTTATATCCTACAACAATGCCACAGTCCTTTGAACATATTATCAATCAGATAAATATCTTCATAAGAGACCTTTTTATATTTCTTAAGGAGACTTAGTTGGACTTGTCCCTGTGAAGGTTATTATAATTTCGGTACAGCTGAAGTTAACATTTTTTCTTATTTCAATCGCTCAGTGATATACTACGACATGCCCAACTTTCAAAAGTGATCCATATAATAATGAGTACGTTTAGACTAAAGTTTATCCTTAATACGAATATGTCGAAGCAGCTTCTTGAAAGATCTCTAGTTTTAAACCCTAGATGGAAGAACGAATCGATCGGATCGAACCTTACACCAGCAAGGAAATAAATTTTTATACAAAAGCTCAGCATAAATATTCTGCAGCTATAAGGAGGTGCTTGTTCTTACTAATAGTTATGAGAAGGAAAAATTTATTTTAGTAAATAAGAACAAAAAAAAAAACATTCAAGCTTCAACTGCGTACCTGTATATTCAGGTATATGTTTAATGCTTGTCATGCGATGCTCGCAATTCTAATTTTAGATCACTTAACATAAAAGAGTGATCAACATCTCGAAATACCGTAAGCATTTTACAGTACCATACGTCTTCGTACGCCGAACGCGCCGCGACGTTGGTGTAATTTTAAAGCTTATAAAACCATATTAAATGTATTATGGCTTTCTTATGCCACTCACATGCGAAACAAGTCAATCATCTATGATTATAATACGCCGCGACAGGTGAACCGAAAAACACCAACGACGAGGCTACGTGTGTATCAGAGTCATAATTGTGTACAAAATAACATAAAGAGGTGTTAATAACTCATTTAGCGGCAATAAATATTCAAATTATGCTTGTCAACACATAGGAATGTACGCTGGTGAGCAAAGCAGCCAACCAAAGCACTGAAGAAGACGTCTGGAAACCAAGTGGTGTGACAAAAAACAGAAAACAAAACAAAAAGTAGATGAAAACAAGCGCTGAAAGTGATCGTGGTGGCACGTTCGGCCGATCGACAATGGGGCAGACACCTACGCGACACAGCGTTTAAGCTTACAAATAGCCGGACGCATGCGCGCTCATTTGTATACCGCGCGTGTATGTGTATGTACAGACGTATGCCTGTTTGTGTAAGCAGATTTAAGATATGAATTACGCTATGCTAATGTGGACGGCGCAACAAAAGAGGAGGCAGCACGATGAATGAGCGGAATATGCTAAATAAAGCGCAGAAGGCGTCGAGAACAGTGGGGAACACTGTGACAATAACAATGCCAACACCAGCACCAGCCGGCGATGACAAGACAACCGTTGGTGGTGGCGAAGACAAAGACACCAATGCAGCGTGTCGGCGAGCGGGGTGGGGAGCGCAGTAGGCCACGTAAATTGCCGCATTTGCCACCAAATTTAGTAGCGGCAATTATGTGGCATCTCTGACACCTGCGAATCGGCGAGATGGCTTGTTAGCGCTGGCGGGCGTTTTGTATTTGTTATTGATGACCTCGCCGCATAAGTGCAAATGCCTGAGATACGAGTACATTGGAGGCAATTGTGCGGAGATTTGAGTATATCAACTGTGTTGATTGGCGTTAATATGCATAATTGTATATACGTTAATGTATGTAAGTCGGCTTGAGTGGTGAGTGCAGCGCGCATTGTTGTAGCTTGGTTAATTGTGGCATGCCGCAGCAAAAAAGTGTCTCTGCTATCGATTTTAAGTGGTAACCACTAAAGTCCCAGCGCTTTACACGCCTTCTACACACATTATTTATGAGGTTCCCCACCAGTCCAGGCAGCAATAAAATAGTATGAGTGGAAAAATAATCACAGAACTCTTGCAGCGCAGCAACTAGACCACAGAACTCTTACTAGGCAGTCGGTCCAGCAGTTTATAGCAAGAACAGTGTGCATTGTCATTGCTTCCTTGTGGCAACAGTCAGTCGTTGCTTTCTGTGCAGGCGTCTCTTGCGCCATTGTCTCATTGAAGTCAACCGCTTGCCTTTGTATTGGTGGCAGTGTATGTGTGTTAGCTTTTGTTTTTGTATTTCACAGCGCTGCTCGTTTTATTTAGAGAGTGGGGGAGTCTTATTTTGCCCATATTTGCTGCGCACTGCTGCGCTGATCGGCTTTGTGGTACACTGAACCGTTGCACGTCTGCAGCTTATTAGTTATTGCATTATTATTTTTCTCGTTCGGCGGCTGCGCTTTTTACCAATTGTTATTTGTTGCCATGTTTCATGTTTTCGTTTGTTATTGCAGTGAGTTGGCGCAATTGTAATTCCTGTCATTGTTCTTGTTATTACTTCGAGTTGCATTTTCTTCTTTCTTTTGTAGTTTTTCCATATTTTTTCTTTGGAGTATGAATATGGTATATAAATCTTGCGCCAAATGAGAGATGAGTCACAGAGGGAATCAGGTGAGTATGTGTTTTTTGGGAGCATACAGTGGACTTAAAGGTTCAAATTATATATGATCTAAAAATCAAAAAGGAATTGTTAATACTATGGATGTATTTGGATAAAGGTAAAGGTACTGGTAAACATTTTTCCCAAAAGAAGTCGGTTCAAGTGAAACAATTTACACTTCATTGTCAGAAATCTTATTTCTTCGGACACTAACCGACAAATATATCTAAGAAGGCCGCGTGAAACTTCAAGTTGATTAGTCCAGAGATTTTGGGGAAACTTTCTCCACCGACTCAGAAAGCAACACTTCGAGGAAAGTTTGCTTAGAATTTGAGAGCCGTTACAATAAGTAAAAAGTTCTTTTAAAGAAGCTCATATCTCCGAAACTAATTGGTGGCTCAACTTCAAAATTTCGGAGAATATTTTCAAATTGATACATGAACCAGAACTTATTGATTTCCAATTAATTTTATCGCCTTCAAGTTCAGTTACATCGCCATAACAAGTTAGGTTTATTTAAATAGTTCCAATTGGCACCACTGTGCGGCGGGTGTCTTCTTCCGCTAACTGTCTAAACCGTGTAAAATGACAAGTCGACATTTTTGGCACAACAAAAAGTCAATTTGTTTTATCTATTGTCAAACAAGTCAAGTAACAACATGTAACAAGCCACAACATGCTAGCGATACACATACAAACATATCTCCTTTCATATCCATAAATACTTGTATTTGCCGCCGACCAAGCGCTGAGTTGTTGTTGTCGTTTAGACTGGCTTACCGTTTCTTGCAAACTCTTTTTCTATATTATTTTTTCAGCATATGACAAAAATCAATAAATAAAAAGAAGTTTAGTTGGAGGCAAGCAAGAAGCGAGGCATTCTCTGCTCACAGAAATAATAAAAAGTATATGGAGACCAGGAGTGGGAGTTTTCAATTCAAATTTTCATAATTCACATGTGTACATGTGTGCAAATATATGAAATATATATATAATATTCTTATTCTTTTATATTGTAAGCATTGCGCATGTGAATTTGGTCGAGTTCGTTGCTTAAGTCTTTTGTAGTGCATTGTTAGCTCGAAGCTTGCAGCAGTCAAGCAGCATAAAACCGTTACATAGTTGACAAACACAGCATTTATTTCTACTTTGTTGCATTTTGCTTTTTGTTCTAGCTGCTATTCCCGGTTTTAGTCACAAGCGATGCACTGCCGATACTCCCGAAATGAGATTTTGAGGTTTTTACGCCTTCTGACCCTTTATTTGCCTTCCTTGGCGATTCGGTCGCATATGTTTTGATTTATATACCCGCTAGTTGGTTATAATTGACAACGGTTGCACTCTTCTATTCTTCTGCCACACAGGAGCTTCGCCTCTTCGCAACTGAGTAATGCTTGAGTCGAGTCTGCGAAAAGTTCTGCATTGTTTTCAATCCATTTCAGTGCGCGTCGGCAATTTTTCCATTTTCATGTTTACAATTGTTTTACCAGCCGGTATGAGTACTGTGAGCTTTATGCATTCATATTGTTCTCAGAGTGATTTATAGGCTCAGCGTTTTGCTTGTAAATGTGTGGTATTTAGTGTGGGTGATCAATATGATCAATTTTACAATGGTTGTGGAGCTTGAGTAATTTAAGAATTTCTTATTATCCTATATAAAGTAAGTATAAAACATTTTTGCTAAAAATATTACGTGAAGTGACTTCGGTTATAGAAATCGCGCCTTTAAGCTTAATTTTGTAATTAATAAGGAAAATGACGAAAGTAGGCAAGATATCCATTCTTCGTATAAAAGTACAGAATGAAAAAAAACTTAAGGTTCAAACCCGAGCATCGTTCGAACAAGAACTATGTGCTTACCAGTCGCCCAACATACATAGAGTTTCCAAATGTTTACCATATATTTATTAAACCTTTAGCTCTAACTTTGATTTTTCTAGGTAAACATATTTTGTTAATTGCGAGATTTCTAGCTCCAATGGCACCCATGTAGAAAAATGTAGATAAATGGTGTCCATGAATCCAGCAGACTGGCTAACTTAAATAAAAAAGCAAATTGCATTGTAATCTGTAGGTAGATGGCTTTCGCCGGAACTAGGATATTTTACTAATATTGAAAATTCAAGTTTTTATATGCTTTTAAAGATTAAAATCCAAAACTTTCTGAATTCTTGCGACAAATTTTTTAACGGTTCAATTTTTTCCGAGGCTGACGCTTGAAGCCATATGTGGGATGAATCTACTATTAAAATTTCAAAGTATCGAGAGAGAAATCGTAGACGTCAATGTAGTCTCGAGAAAAACTCGTTTGAAAATTCATGTGTGTAGGCCTTTAAGTTTCCATCTACATTAAATTTCCGAACCAGGACATCCCATTAATGCTCTAAATTGGAATTATGCAGAAAAAAATCGATTTATTTAACCGTCACATGGGTTGATCCCAATAATTGTTATTTCATTGTCTATAGAAGAGTTATAGAATCGGTTAGTTGCCCGATAACTTGGGGAAAAGTAAATAATATATTTTCCGATATAAATTAAAAAAAACTCTGTATTTTATTGTGGCTTTGAAAACTGCTGGTCGGGCTACTGTAAATTTATTCATTGTCGACAAAGATTATGCAAATTTATTTAAATTAAAATATATTTGAATTAACTTTTGTACTTCATCTTCAAAGGGAGATTTAACAGTTTCAAAAATATCTAAAAAAATTTCCCATCACTGTCGGGTAACTACTTACTAAACAGATTCCTAACCTGAAGATTATCTCTTTTAAATCTTAGTCGCGGCTACATCTCACATGGTTCATCCGTTGAGTCCAATTTTCGATGACTCTATCGAACATTTCGACCGGTCACTGGCGAATGACATACCTGATCTTTTGCTCCAAAGCCAGACTCGAAGCGAGATTGTCCGCTTGGACTTTGCACTTTACCAATCCCATCTGAGAAAACTTTAATGGTGTGACATCCAACGATGGTGAGTTATCGCCCGGCTCAAAACGTGAAATTATCAGCTCTCCGAAGTGTTCTCTCAATAATTCCATTGAGTGATGGTATGTGTGGGAAGTGGCACCATCGTGTTGCAAACAAATGTCGTCAAGATTACTAGCTTGAATTCCAGGCATCAAATAGTCGCCATTGACCGTTACCTTTTCCCGATCATCAGTTTTGAAGAAATATAGATCGACGATTCCACCGGGTACCAAACCGTTTTTTTCTGTGTGAAATGACAGCTCTTGAATCTCTTCAGGTTGCTCTTCGTCCCCAATGCGGCAGCTTTACTTATTTACATTCCCATTGAGACAGAAATGGGCCTCATCGCTGAACAAAATTTGGCTCGTAAAAGTCAGATCTTCTTGGAAGTTCTTAAAAGATCATAGAGCGAAGCGATGGCGCTAGGGAAGGTTGAGCGTCATCAGTTCATGCACATGTTGTATTTTTTACCCTTTCAATTTAAGATATTGACGCAAAATGTGTCAATACTTTCCGTATGTCAGTCCGAGTTGCTGCGAACGGCTTCGAATCACTACGAGCTAAACGAGGTAACAAGTTTTTTTCGATGGTAGATTGAAGAGTAAGTCAACCAGTTATTCAAATATTAAGACTTCCAGACATCTTCTTGTTTATCATTGAGCAATTATTTGGTACTGAAATCAAGATAAAACTACATATATACAAATATGTGGAAAATATAATGAGGCCAATCGCAATAATATTATTTTATTAATTATTAATAATAATGTTTATCTTCAATTGAATATTTCTGAACGCAATTCATCCTGTCCAAATATTTAATAAAAAAATATGTTATTGCGTTGTAAGCTCTTTTGGGGCATATTTTATGGTATATACTTGTATTGCCGAATTTTCTCTGTTACTTCTCTTGGATGATCTGAATATTCTAAGTATATCGATTTTAGTCATGTCAGGAATGTGTGGATATTTATAACAATGAAAATCTTTAAGCCACAGGCCTTTTGGAAGAAAGAAATATGGTAAAACTAACTAAACATTACATAAACTTTTATTTCTGAAAATAATTTTTATAGCATTGTTCACTTATTTATCTACTGGCTCGCAGAGTGTTCTACAATACTCCTGTAAGAGTATTCCATTCATCTCAATACTAATTATACATACCAAACATATTTACTCGAACATAAATACTACCTACCTACCTACCGGTACTAATAAACACAAAGCAAGCTCCAGTTAAAAGCTTCATAAAAACCACTGCAACAATAAATGCGAGTATTCAAAGAAGTTAGCACTTCATAACGGCGGCAGCAACACCGTTACGCCGTGGGCCAAAACTACATAACGCTCCCATCGTTAGCGAACTGCGCGCCCACTCTGAGTCAGCGACGAGTTGCAGCGCATTCAAGAGGAAGCAACGACAAATGCAACAACAAACAGCTAAAACGTTTAGTGTTTTTGTATTTGTTGCAGTGAAGCGAGCGATCACCATAAACGCTTTGCATTCGCTTCATCATTTGCGGCCCGACCAATCAGCGCAACGCGAATTCCCCTCAGGCGTTTGTTGTTTTATTGTCGGCTACTGTTTGCTGCCACAATCGTTTACCATCTCTGATGCGCTTATGAATGAAACGTGTTTTCCACGACTCGCACAACATTCACGTACGCTGCCGGCAATAGGTGGTGGTGGTGGTGGTGGTGTTGGTACTCACTGGGTGTGGAGTAGTGACTTCGAACATTGGAGAGAGAGTGCGCAGTGATTGTTGTGAGAGTTTTAAGAGTATTTAGTTTATTACTTTTTATTGGCCGAGGAAGCTAATAAACAAATGCAGAGTTATTTAATATGAGCGCCACTGGTTGTGAATTTTGAGTACTAAGTAGACATGATAATTGTTGAGACTAGGTAGAAACTGCAATTACTAGCTACGGAGCACTTTTAGGTCCTAAAAATGAGTATTCTGACAGGTACTTTATTTGAGAGGCTTTCATAACTTCTTTGAAGGGGAATGCTTTAGATACAATGCTTTAATATTAGAGTTTTTAATACAGAACTTGAGACCATGGGGGTGGGTGGTGGTTCAAATTTGGGAAATCGTTTCAGAAGCCTCAAACTTTCAGCGCTTTGACATCAATTTCTTAAACGACAAAAAGACTTGGTCATATGAGCAGTAACAGAAATTTTTCGAACATGTATTTTTTCTATTTTTGTTGCTCTAACGACTAAGCCGAAATTTTAATCGAGTTTTGTGTTCTTTTGACAATTAATAACAAAAACGACTTTTATTATAATCATTCTATCATAGAAGCTACGCGCGCGCATTAATCGTTTGCTCCGCCCAAAAATAAGTCATTAACAACTCAAAACTAAGAGAATTTAATGGCTGGAGAAAGAGTGAGAGGAACTGGAGCCCTTCTTAAACCAAATGTCTTCGAAGCATCTAAAAAATGTATATTTGTTTTCTTTACATTTACTGAAATGATAATTATTTATTTGTTTTAGCATATTCTATGTCCAGCCGAGTGCATATTAGGAACAATTCCACTGATCCGATTTGTTTATCAAACATCAGCGACTCTCTTGCGTACTCATGCTCTTCAGCGCGCGCTCTCTTTAATACCAGAGCGGCATTCTGTTCGATGTCGCATGTTGCAAGTTGCAGTCGAACCACCACTAACCGCCAATGCCGCCAATTGGTGTGCGGCCGTTCCAACTGGACAAGATGCTGGTGGCTATATTTTATTACCGTGGGACGGGTGTTATTTGCCTTCGAGCTGTAAACGGAGTCGGTCTGCTTTTGAACGCTGTACGGTTAAACGCGTGGCGGTAGTGGCAGCAGTAGCAGTGACTTTGGCGCACAGTGCAACAGACACAAGTACACAAACGAAAACACACGTGAGTTCACACGAACATACAAGCGATCACAAACGAATGTAAATATATATATATATACATATATATGCACGCACACATGCGTAAATAAATCGCGTTGATAACAAAGTGTGGCGATTTGCACGTTGCATATATTATTGCATTCGCCTGCGGCACGACAAGTGCACAAGTTCCTCGTTCCTCATTTGTTGCAAGTGCTGCTGCAACAAAGCAGAGGAAGAAGATAATAATTGAATATTGAAAATAGTAAAAAGTGCGAACAGTGAACCAGTGCAGTGAAATCCGTAATTGTGCGTTGTGACCGCGTATGCGTATGAATTAAAACACAAAACAACAACAACAACAATAGCGACAAACACAAATCAATTGGATATTGTGGGCTGTGCGCGGATTTCGGAACGACGGTGTTTGCGGTGTTCGTTGAATGAAAATGTCACAACATTGAGTAAGTGCCGGCTACAGGCGCGCTGATAGGGAAATCTGTACAATAACAACAACAAATTAAACTTATATTTTTTTTTTTGATTTTGTGCGCCGGCGAGGTGGTGCGCGAGGTAAAGTTGAACGATGCGTGCGCTGTTGAGCAGTTGAATTGGTGTGTGTGCGTTTGTTATGCATGTAAGCAGTGTGCGTGTGTGCGGCTGATTGGAACATGTGTGTGCTGGCGTATTGTGAAATTGGCGACTAAAACGCTACTTTTCGAGAAGAAAAAATGTGTAGATACTTTTGAATTTTTGGATACATAACGGTATTAAAAATGCTTCCAGGTAAAAAGTAACAAAAACTGAATTTTAATGGATAGTAAACTGATAAATGGTTCGATTATGTGAAGATCATATTTTTTTTCAAGAAAAATATCATATTTGTTTGTATTTTTTCTGTATAACATTCACAACTACGTCAAAAACTTGACACACGAACTGAAAATATATTTCAAGCCAACAAAAATATACATTTATTAAATCATAACAATAATTTCCTGCAAAGTTTGCTATGCAATGATCTATATAAAGCTTATCGTTTTACAACAAAAGTGTATAATTGAAAGCGGAAGCGTTGCATTTTTAACAAGAAGAAAAAAACACGACAAAATTTGTGTGATAAAATATTTAAGAAAATTAGAACAGCACATTGATATACTTATGTTTCTCAATTAGTTGCTGTGCCAATGCAAACGAAAGTGCCAGCATACATACATACATACATACTATACAATTGCCATAATTACACGCCATGCACAAGTTCGAGCATAATAACATATGAGTTGGCATGTGTTTGTATGTGCTTTTGTGCAGCTAAACGCCTGATAAGCCTCGATAAAAGGCACACAATAGAGAAATTAAAAAGTAAACTACAAAGCGCTGCATAAATTGAAGCGAAAGCTGTGCATAGCAAAAGTATATAAATGTTGAGAGGACTTTGGCGCACAAAATTTTAGAAAAAGTTTGGGAAATTATTTTTTTTTCAATTCATTGTAAAAATTATTAATAGACAGTAGAGGGCGAACTGACTACTTTTAAGGCTACCGCAAAAAAAAATTACTGAAATTATATATCATCACCTGAAATGCAAAAGAACGTATCATAAGTTTGCAGGCGAAGTAAAATCGATGTAATAGGAACCACTCATATTGTAACAAAATTTTTAGTTTTGGTTTTTTATAAAATGGTTATATATTGGTTATACATTGGTTATAAAACGGTTATATATTGGTTATATCTGACAGCGGAAGCTTAAAATTTTATGCATTCTACATAGAAGTGAAGAAGTTTGAAACAAAATTTTAAGTTTTGGTTATAAAATGGTTATATATTGGTTATAAAATGGTTATACATTGGTTATAAAACGGTTATATATTGGTTATATCTGACAGCGGAAGCTTAAAATTTTATGCATTCTACATAGAAGTGAAGAAGTTTGAAACAAAATTTTAAGTTTTGGTTATAAAATGGTTATATATTGGTCATAAAACGGATATATATTGGTTATATCTGATAGCGGATGAGATAAGATCTAGTGAATCGTAAGCAATAAAAACCTCAATTTTGATTTTTTTCATGATACGTTGTTTTGCACTTTTGGTGACGATATGCTATACAATATACCACAAAAATTAAAACAGAAAATTTACAAATGTGACCTAAGGATTATTTTGAGATAAAAAATTGTTCACGAAAAAGCTTTTTTTTTATTTTTTTTTATAAATTAGAGCACCAAATAGACGCAATATGAATTAGAAATTTTTTTAGTGGATGTGAAACTCGGCGGCAATTACCTCCATAAGTCTAATAAATGTAAATTTCATAGCTGCAGGTTTATAATAATACACAAATAAATTTAATTAGGTTGTATATTTGAGTGCGATAATTCTGAATATACACGGGGTGTTCCTTGATTATTACTTCTAAAACGACTTTTAAAATATATTTTTTTGTTTATTTTTTATTCAAATACCAGTTATATAAGTTGATATGGGTTCAAAATGCATTGCTAATACATGAGATCAAACTACAGGCGACTTTCTGAATTTCTTTAGCAGTTCATCTTGGATATCACTAAGTTTAACGTAAACCAGCTTTGTTTACTAATATCAAAATTAGCCTTGTCTGCTAATAATTGGGCTAAGGTTACCCCATCGCCATTAATTTTAAGTGGGTACCTACGTATCTCCTCACAATATCTTGAAATATATTGAGATTAAATTTTCAACAAGTGGTACCTTAATATCTCTTGGTCGGCTTGGTTAATTATTTTATGAAAGAATCTCTTTTCAAAATATCATTTTATAATCGAAATCGAAATGAGATTGGTATCACTTCAAGTTATACGAGCTAGCTCTTTTTGAAACCTTGAAAACTTGTTAATTTCCAGGCTTATAAGCGCCTAAAGTGAGTTATTACAAAAGCGAAAACTTGTGTCCCTTTTAATTCCAAGAAAGTTGAAAGAAATCTAGCAGGCAAAAGAACCCTTTGAGCAATAAATATAACTTAAAATTCAGTTTTCTTAACTCAGTAAAAATTTAAACTGTTATATTGTGACAAAAAAGTACCTGGAAATTGTAAATAAAACGCGAAATATTCAATTATTCATCGATATTCAGCACGTCGCCTTCAAAGCAATCTCTGCCAGATGTAATACACTTATGGTGCCAACGATTTTTTCAGTTCTCAAAATACTTTTCATAAGTACTTTTTGGAATAGCCTTCAGCTGCTTCAACGAATTTTGTTTTAACTCTTCGATCAACTAAAATCGGGTTCCACGGAGCGACACTTTCAGTTTGGGGAACAATAAAAAATCACACGGAGCCAAACCTGGTGAATACGATGGTTAATCGATGGTATTCATTGCGTTTTTGGCTTTAAATTCGGTCACAATCATACTCTTTTTAAGAAAAATTCAGGATATCGAGACGAGTCGCACAAAAACGCGTTTCAGATCCTAAATACACATTTTTACATATATATAATTTTGAAATATCACTATCCGGTTAATTTAATTACAACTTCTAGGCGCTTTTTTGCTATAGTTTGAGAAGAAATCTGTGCTTAAGCTTCAAAAAAAACCAACCACCAATAAAAGTCAATATCAATATCTAAAAAAAATCAATGACAGACAGGCAGGAAGTTTGATTATGCCAGAGAATACTGTTTGGTTTGATCCTTCATTCATACATTAACAATTGCGCTAAATTTATCCTGCTGCAGCAGCATGCCGGACATGACCTTAAAAATTCTCTCACATCGCTTCACATAAGCGAGCATTTGTAAGAAATAATCAACCATGAAAAATTAAAAACTCATAAAAAGTGCAATAAAAGTCGAAGGAATTTAATTGAAATGCCTACTGAAAAACTCCCACACTTGGGAACCTTGTGACAGCAACAACACCAACAATGGCAGCAAATGTGATGCGCTGCAGAATTAGTACACAGCGCGGATGATAATCATATTTGTATTTACATGCGCACAAAAGCATTCACAAATATGTTTATATGTATGTATGGACTGACATATGTATGTACACATGTGCGTGTGTATGTGCGCATATGTTAGTACAACAACGAATGACATGCATTTATGTGTTCTCTGCGGACACTGGAGATCAATTCCCGCGGGCAATCCGCGACTGGCGCGCCAACTCGCCTGCGGACAACAACAACATACGCGACAACAAAAACGACAGCAAGTGCGCTGTTTTATGTTACAAATGCAGCAACAACAACAGCAAAATGGATCATGAAATTGTAGGGAATATGGCGCGAGCAACGTAATTTCCGGTCACTGCAACTGCGCGGCCGACGTCGAGCCGGCAGCGTCTCAACGCAGCTACAAATGGAGTACTACGTATGTGCATATACGAATATATATGTGCAACACGCATAAAAAGGAAGCGTTAAAATAGTAGTAGATGCGAAAAAACGCACGTCACTTTCTCACAATCTCCCAGCTAAGCGCGCAAGCCAAGTGATAAGTCAAAGAATTTGCAAAGTTAATTAATTAACACGACGCATCTTGGCTGCGCGAGTCGGTGTGCATGTTACGCAGCAATTAACACTTCGCCTAATGAGGGCGACTGGGCGGGCGTCGATGCGTAAAATATTTACATAAAATGTTCGTTGAGCAGGCAGCGTGAGGCGGACGCGCGTCTCCCTGTGGGCGGCTGGTGTTGATTGGCATTAAAGGAAAATCGATACCGGCTCAATGCACGTTGCGGCGTCGTACTGGCATTATGCAAATTGATACGCGTTGCACTTAAGCACTTGTGGCAGGAACCACAGTAAACGCATTAGACGTTGCCTAGGCCGGCAATACCGGATTTACTGCTGCCACAGACGCACCATTTGTGGTGGCTGCTGTTGTTGCGGCGCGCAGCCTGCAGCATGTTGTCGTTTGCGGTTGCATTATTTATTGGCAGTGACTCCCAATCAACGCGCATTGCTTTGTGTGTGTGTGTGTTGGCGTTTAAGTGTGCGCAAGCGCTTTGCGGTTGATGTTCTCGGCCAGGCTGGTTCAAGCCGCGGCGTGGCATCGTTCGCAGCGTAATCACTCATTCGCTCATTCATTCATTCATACGCGTTGGCGCATGTGTGTTTGTGTGTGTGTGGCATCGAGGCTGTTGAGCTTCGCTGTTCAACTATTGCCAGCACTTGTTGTCGCGCTGCTCATATCACATTTGTGCCGCTGTGTCTTCTTCGTTGTGACGTATTTGCGGTTATTGTTGACTTTGCTGCTGTTGTTGTTGTCAGTTTCATTGTAAATTTAATGAGCTTTAATTGAATTGCATTTGCATTATGCGGTTGCCTTGCATTCGCTCTGCAGTGGCCTGGCTAGCATGAGTCTAGTGGTCGATGGTTGTTGCTTGCAGGCTGTCGGTTTTCGGGTCGTGCAAGAAGGATGAAGTGTCGCTACGAAAACGTCACAGTGGCTGTGGCTTTGCACTTTAGTTCTTTGTGGTTTTATAAGTACATACATAGTATATATGTGACAAGTTGTGGCTAGTTTTTGTGGTGGAAGAACTTTAAAGATCGTTCGTATAAAAACTTCCATGGTTCTCTCAGAGCGGTGTGTGCTAATAAAATGTGTATTTTCTGTAGAAGGTGAATTGTGATGAATTTTGCTCGGTAGTTCATGAAATATAGCCCGCGTAGATTATGCAATGAGTACTTTTTAAGGAGGGTTTTCATAATAGATGTTATGAAAAGCTTTCTTAGGTCCAAAAAGCGCGTGTAAAACGCCAGAGAAAAACGTCGCAGACCCTGTGAAATATATGTATACATAAAAGAACAAATTTTGCAAACGCTTTTCTGTCACCAAGCTGTTCATATGACGGTGGTGCCGATGTCGAACCGATTAAAAACTGAATAAAAACACTTTATACCCTTTTATGTTGTAAGAAATGCACCTGTTAAGGTTATTATAGCTTCGGTGTGGCCGGAGTTAGTGTTTTTTCTTGTTCTTGTATTTTCTTAGAGCGTTCAATCGCACTGAAGGCACTCAACTTTAACGCAATGAAAATATTTTGCATATTTAGTGTCATATCATTCATAATTTGAAAGCTAACCGTTTCATTCAGTGCAATCGGCAAGAGCTGAACACATACATACAAACACATATCCACATTTTTATTATTTAACGCCATCCTCCGCTCGAAAAGATTAACTTTTTTTGCTAGAATGTGAGTTACTTAACAATAATTTTTTGAATGAAATCATGCAAACAAACACACACATACATACATATATATATTTATATACAAGCATGTAAGAATTCCTGCTTAATCGCGCACTTGTGCTTTCCACCGCCGGCTTTCGCGCAATCTTTCGGCTACTTCTGGAATAATAAAGGCACCCAACACTAAAACTGAGATTTATTTCTTTTTAATTCGATAGATGCTAATAAACACATGAATGTACGCGCGTACACAAGCAAACATACAAACATACACTTGTTGTGCGTGTAAGTGTGTGTGACTGCAGTGGTGTAAGTGTAGGAGCAGCTCGCTAAACGATTGGATTTATAATCAGCTGCGACAGCGAGAACATAATACAATCAGCAACACAATTACAGCAACAACAAACAACAATCACGCAATGTGGCAGCTCTGGCAACGACAACAAGCCGTGACAAAAAAGTCAAAATAAACGAAAAAAAGTAACAACGATAAATGCGAATACAATACATACTACACAGCATACGCATACAAACATAGCGGCATAAAAATACACGTATGCATGTGTGTGTGTATGCGCAAAGGCATTGTAATTCATAGAACAACAATACTGAGTGGCCAACATGTTTAATAAAAAAATTACATAAATCCCTATTAGTGTGTGTGTGAATGTAAAGTTGAATAAAAATAATTACAACAAAAACCATAACAACAATAATAGTGAAATATTGTAGAACAATGCTGTTGATAAGACGGTTTCAAATAAAGCTTTAAAGCAAACAAATTATAAAATAATAGTAAATAAAAGCAAAACAAATTCACTGCAATGACGAAAAAGTGATTCGAAAATAAAAGAAAAAACAAAAACGACACTCTCAGTGAAAGTGCAACGAAAGTGCGTAATTACGCAAACACATATAGCAAGTGCTTCTTTGAGTTTTTAGAGTTGCTGGTGTTTAAACAATTTATTTAGCAAGGAGCTTGTCTGCAATTGCAATCGCCGACAGCTTCACGCGAAGCACGTTTCAAGTGAAAACACCAGTTTATCCAGCAATATGTACAGAATGTTCACGAAACATTTCCGCCGGAAAATGCGGCACAGCGACACAGTAACCGCACTCAGCATATACATTCTGCTCGCTCTCATACAAAAGGTCAGTGGAAAAAAATTATTATTATTATATAGCTTTGTAAAAGTTACTTGTTAAGTTTTGTCCGTGATAAACTCCTAAGCTACCAAACTGTTTTTAGTAAAATTTAGCACACTGTGTCCAGTTTGATCCAACTTAGAAGATAGGATAGTATATACATATCAGAATTAGGTTTAAAGAAAAAAAAAATATTCAAAAACAAAAGAAAAAAACAAAGAAACCATGTGCTCAAAATTTATTACTTT